>NW_007258356.1:301919-387142 GCF_000164805.1 Carlito syrichta
AGAGAGAGAGAGAGAGCGCGCGTAAGAGCGAGGGGAGGAAGGGGAGGGGAGGAAGGGAGGAATGGGAACCATTCTCTGGCTTACTCCAGCATTTACAGGTGGCAAGAGACTGTTCTGAAGTTCTGAAGAATGGTGATTCAGGAAAAGAAGGTCCGTCCTTCCTTTACTGACAGTTTGGGTCTTTGAGCTCTTATAGGCACCTAAGATTGAGGGTGAATAAAGACCTCGATAAGTCCTTCTCTGTCAGCGGATTAGAATGAGCATATAATAGCAGCTGGTGTGAGAAAGAGATTTGTCTCACTCAAAAATGCAATAGTTTTTTCCCATATATTTTAAACAGTATAACAATTATTTTTTTAAAGATATGTGGATCCTACAGAGAGGCAAGAGGGCTAGAGGGCTATCAAGGGAAAAACTTTCAAATGCCTGTCTGGTCATTGAAATCTAAGAATCCAAGAGTCTTACTTGGAAAGAGGCAGCAGTATATCAGACAGGAGGCAGGGGCCTCTCTACTTTAGGAAAAGGGCTAAGACCTCAGCCTAGAGAACAAGGTTGGCCCCAGGACCAATGCCGATTCATGATAGGTTATAAATGAAGAGTAGCAGTTTTCTTTATTCTTTTGCCTCTAGCAACTAGACTATGGCATCTAAAAACAATAGCGTCATTTTTTTTTTTAAGGAGTTAGGGGATATAACAAAACACTTCTCTGAATCAGCAGGCTTGAAGAATAAAGTCAGAAATATTATGTTTATCCAGCATCTCGTTCAATTTTCACAGCTTTTTTGGAGGAAAATATCTGTTTATATAAATATTATCTGAAATTACCAGTGAATATATTGTTTGGAGACCCTACTGCACAGCTAATACTGCAGCAAATTACAGCATTCTATCAATAATAGAGCAAAGAATTCTGTGTCCTGATGGGAAGTATTTGTGGCAGTGTAAGGAAACCGTTTCACAACTAATGACTCTGTTGAATCTCACCAAACTGGTTTTCTTACCTCTTGGGGTCTGTCTGATGTCTCCATTTGGGTTTTGAGTTAGTTTTAAGTCAGAACAAATGACGACTGCAAACATTAAGATTTGCTGTAATACACATTTCATATGACAGAAAAAATCAATTTTAATCATATGGCTGCCACACTGAGGGTTTATTAAAATAAGAGATATACAGAAGTGTTTGGAAGACTGGCATTTAGAAAAAGTCTTTGGAAGACTGGCATTTAGAAAAAGGGGTCAGTTTGGGGGTGTTGGAGAGGAGGCATTTGGGAATAAAAAGACATCTTCAGGAACAAGAATTTGACGTAGGAAACACTTTTCTTTTAATCCTTTTGAAAATGAGAAATACATTTGGTAGGACAAGCTGCTGATTTTGATAACTGTCATGAGAGACCTAATTCTGCCTTTATTATCAAAATTTGCACGCATTCATCCTAGGGGTTAAACTCATGGCCACCATTGGATTCAGTGACCGAAGCCTTAGGGAAAGTGGACCCCGAAAGATATTTTCCTATAATTACCTCAGATGCAACACACATCTACAATGTTTAGTTGCTTTGGTTTTATAAGATATAAATATTTTAAGTTTTTCCTTCTGCTTAGTACATTTCTGGTATCTTTTGAAAAAAAGCAAAGTAAAGAACAAATGTGGAACTGCTGTAACATAACTGGAAGTGGGAGGAGGTCTGCTTCCTTCTGAGGGTTGACAGTCAACTGGACAACTTCAAACAGCTCTGCTCTCTGAGGCCAGAATGAGAGAATTCTCTAAGTCTCTTGGTTCCTCCATGACCTCAGTTAGACACCCAAACCACACAGGCCTCTAAATCAGGACCCTCAGTCAGTTGGGTAACAGGCATGTGTTATGTATTATGGTTGACCAATAGAAATCTGGACACTTCATCCATGGTTATTCAGGGTTAATCAGGGTAAGCATGGATGAAGTGTCCAGATTTATATAGGGCAGATCATCTTAAGTTATTTAACAATTACTCAGTATTACTCAATATACGTTATTCAATATACTATTTTATTAAATTCCCTCTATGTCCTAGATGCTTGACTAGATGTGTAATTTATAAGTATTTTCTTCCATCTTTACCACAGTTCTGCATGTTAAATATGGTTATCCCTATTTTGCAAATAAAGAAACTGAGACTTTGAGAGTTTAAATAACTTGGCCATAGTCACTGAGATGATAAACATCTGCCTGAAGAAGAACAGCTGATGAATTCTAGTAAAAAGAAACACAGTTTAAACTACAGTTGTTTTCAGATTCAGACCAAAAACTAGGACTGCCAACCACGGCAAGTTTTAGGAGAAATCACAGGAAGACTGAGAAATGTGGAGAGTGAATGGCCTATATTTGCGAAAAGTCCTGTCTTTTCGGAAGCCCACTAGAATGCCTGTCCTTAGCTTGCTATGTAGTAGAAAATGTGAGTCTTATTGCTCAAAGTTAAGGCCATCTGTTGGTTCAGATGTCAACTAGTGTTGAGGGGTAGGTCTAGAGTTTCAGCTACAATAAGCTCTGGTATGTGCCAGAGTCACTTGTGAGCTTACAACCTACAATTCCGGGCTCTGTCCCTAGATTTTCCAAAGGTTGGTCTTGGGTTCCAGACATTTGTATTTTTAACAAGCTCCCAAGTAATTCTGACGCACATCCAAGTTTGAAAATTACTGCTGTCAATTTTATGTTTGGGTGGGGGAATGATATCTTACTCAGAGATCTGACTAAATATACTGAACTACAATCATAGCTTAGAAGAAAAATTCAGCATATAAGGAATTCATGAAAGGATGTAGGGATGGCCACAAAATGTATTCTTGGTCTGTTTGCTTTTGTCAGTATTACTTTTTTTTCCCTTTCCTGATCAATGTCTACTTTCTATTTATTCCCATTAATAGTTGGGTCAAGAGAATATTTTGTCAGGTCTCCTCCAGTAATTATGTTTTCTCAGTTGCCCAAATGAGTGTAGTTTCATGGAAATCATTCAAAGTTTAGTAAATATATAAAAGGCAGAAATTTTGTTCTGAAAGATGATTCTATATTTTTGTTTGTTTTGTCTTTTTGAAAGTGTTCATTGTAAAGGGAAGCTGATCTGAAAATCTGTCCATCAAATCAATCTGCTCTCCCCATGCAGGCTATGGAGACCCCCTGGGATGTTTTCCTGTCATCATAATGATACTGATCAGCTTTCTAACCTTGAGACGTGTCATGACAATGTTCAGGCAGTGACAATATTTCTGTCTTTGGGCTCTCACCCTTCATGGGCTTGGTTTGTTATCAGAGCCCATGAAATTGCAGAGAAGAAAGGGTCAAGAAGGCAAACGAGCTTCCGCTGCTGGGGGAATTAAGTGTGAATGTTTCTCTACCTGGCACTGACGTTCCAAGTGCGACGAACACAACTGCAGTCACGGAATCTTTCAGGCCAATGGTGCAGCCAAAGTGGGAAGCCAGGTCTCCAATGAAAGCTGTCAGTAGGCCAATCATGAGGATGGAGACAATGAAACATGCCCAGCCATTCCAGTATTCTGTAGGCGGGACGAAGGCAAAGAGGACCTTCCAGAACACAGTCAGAAAGTGCATCACGTAATCGAAACAGGAGGGCAGCTTCTCTTCCCCACATTCATCATCATCATCATCTTCCCCTGGAGAGAAAGGAAGGAAGAACATTTCATCACAACCTGCACTAGCACTGTCTTCCCCTTTCCCAGACTCGCCTTCCAAGGCCCATCACTCCTCCACCGAGTGACACCGAGGCTATGAGAGGTGGATGAAGCTTCAGATTTTCTAAGAGTTAATCATTATGTACCAATTAATGATCAAGGTACTGAAACGCCTGCTCCCTGCGGCTCATTGGTCAATGACAAAAACAAAACCCCCACGCAGGCCTGCTTACATGCAATTAACACACCCTTTCTACTTTCATATGATCTCCAGTGAGATTTGTCACTTCACAGAAATGTAAAGGATTTCTTTTGGTAAGGTTAGAAGACCAAAAAAGAAGGCTCTTTTGAAGAAAAGACAACCATGGACAGAATTCTACCAGGGTTCTTTTCTTCCAGCTTGAGATCCAACTCTGGGGACTAATGGTTATATAATCACCCACAGGACAATGTTCAAACAGGGCCCTTAATCATGACTCTGAGCCTTGCATATTTCTCCAGCTTCATCTCCTGCAATGATTTCAAAATCAAACTTTGAAATTATTTGCCAGATAATTATATGCCAAATTGAAATTATTTGCATTTTTTTTCAAACCATATGCACTTTCTCCTACTTTTGTCCTTTAGAACTAAATGTGCTCATCATGTCCTAATTCCTCCATCTTCATCCTTCCCAACTGGTCTGTTAAAACTTACTTCCTCCGTGAAGCTCTCTCTGATCCGCCCCCCACCAACTGGTGTTGGGAGCACTTCTTCAGAGTAACACCCCAACACTTGTGACTCCAGATCACTGGTTCTCAAAGTGTGCTTCCTGAGCCAGCAACACAGAGAATTTGTTAGAAATGCAAATTCTCGGCCCCACTGAATCAGAAACTCTGGAGGGGCTGGGCAGCAAATCTAAGCTTGAAAATTGCCCCCATGTGATTCTGACGCATCAGTTCCAGTATGAGAACTGCTGTTCTAAATTGTATCTGTTCTCTTTCCTCTCTTCTCTAGTTGACCATGAGCCCTTCGAGGATAAGAATTCATGCATCTTTGTGTACTTAATGTTTAGTACCATCTGCAGTACATGGACCAAAATGGTTAAGTGCTTGTTAAATAAAGAAATGCATGCATTAATTTCTATTGACTTTATATAGCTATCTAAGTACGTAATATAAGTCACAATTTTACCAACTAAATCACGCCATCAATGCATAAAGAAATGCACAAAGCTTGCTACATAAAGGATCCAGGAAATCAACAATAGTATTCTAAAATGAAGATGTCACTTATAATGTGAAAATAATGCCCATTTGCAAGTTTTAAAATTAGGGTGTTGAACATCAACTTTTCTTGAAGCGATAGCAAATGTATGTGTGTTATGTGGTCATTTTGGGAAGAAGAACTTCTACTTTGCTCGCTGGCTGCAACCTTGTCACCAGGGCTGTACTTTCCTGAGTCCACTCAATGCAGCTGGCAGCAGGGAGGATGTCACTTTCCAGTTGATCACATGACCTGGGATGGCCAGCACGGAGCACTTGCATGTGCCCTTTGTGACACACCAGTGAGGGGGAGGCCATTGGGTTCAGATAATGATTGGATAACTCCTCTGGAAGCAAAAGATTTTGGAGGAAAGCATTTCTCACAAAATATGAAAAGAAGAATGTCTGAATGTGTCATCTGTCATTTCCCAGGAAGAGAAAAGGGACAGTGGCCTGTTCTTTTGTGTGTACACAGTCAGAATAATAGTGCAAATAGACTCTGGAGGTCTGTAGAGAAAGCAGCCTCATCTTTGAGGCTTTGGAAAAACTGGTGAGAGAAAGCCTAGCAGATGAATGGAACTGCCTTTGGAGACCACCCCAGTGGGAGGCTGGAGTCAGGTCAGCTGATCAAAATGTGTGTGGGTGATAAAGCACTGCTGATTGTTTCTTCCAGTGTTCATGATGTAGGGTTATTACATCTTTATAATATCAACCTTGCCTGAAAATAGAAGGTACTTTTTAATAAAAGCATCCATTAAGGGCTGCATTATGTCTCCCCAAAATTCATATGCTTCATGAAGGCCTAACCCCCAGTTCCTTAGAATTGGAGATAGGACCTTTAAAAAGGTAATTGCATTAAAATGAAGTCATTAGAGTGGGTTCTAATCCAATATGACTAGTGTCTCTATAAAAAGAAGAAATTGGGATGCACAAAGAGACACACCAGGGATGTGTGTGCACAGAGGAAACACCACGCGAGGATCCAACGAGAAGACAGACATTTGCAAGCCACGGAGAGTGGCCTCAGGAGAAACCAAACCTGCCAACACCTTGATCTTGAGCTTCAGCCTCTAGAACGATGAGAAAATAAATCACTTTGGTTTAAGTCATCCAGTCTGTAGTATATATTGTGGCAGCACTAGCAGACTAACATAGCAGCCCTCAGAAGCCTATGTCATGACAAGTAAATGAAGAAACAGTTGCTCACTGTTTCTAGTATATACTCTTTTCTGTTTCCTGATACATTTCTTCTTTGTTCCTTCTTTCACTTTTCTCCCACACTTCTCTTTTACCTAAACTTTAGCTCTAGGTATAACTCCATGTGAGAGCTACAATTTTCAGGGCTTTTTTGAAGGAGGAAGGAAGAAGAGAAGCATGTGAATGCTTTCCAACCTCTCTCTTATGCACTCCCCATTCCAAACGGGGGAGTGCATGGACCCCCAGGAAAGTTCAGAAAAAGCACTAGACTTTCTAGTTATACTTATTTTGTATCAGATCCTTTTTAAATTCTATGTTTGTGGATATTTTATAATTTCACAGAGTATATGGCTAAAAGAGTTCAGAAAACTTACATTTTAATCAAACTATTTTGCCTCTTATTCTCCACAAAATTACTTAATTTGAGCTAAGACTCATATTTTAAAGATGAACAAGAAAACAGATAATGAAGCTTCTCAGAAGAAATGACACTCATAAATTGAGAATAGATATATTTGTCTTCAAGATGGAAATAATAACACCTTTCCCGTGAGAACAGTGCACAGGAATAATTAGATCGTCTTTGAAAAGTGTTTGAAGATATTTCAAGGTAATGATTATCATGGTAGTTATCATTGTTTCTCCCCACTTAGAATTGTTACTGTGTTTCCCCATCATTATTTAATTGTTTAGTCAACTGTCTGGGTCTTAAGGTTACATTCTAGGCTTTTAAAAACAAAATTTAATCTTGTCCTCTGACATTAACTTCATGATCAATTAGTTAAAAATAAGTGAGTGTGTGCGTGCATGTGCACACGTGGTGTGTGTGTGTGTGTGTGTGTGTGTGTGTGTGTGTGTTAGAGGGGAGAGAGTTCCTTCTGTAGGCTTCCGGCATTACAAACAATCTGAAATGTTTTAATGCGTTAAGTCTGGAATGGGAGGCCCATCTGTTTTATAGCATTTGAAAGCAGAAGTGGCTTCCCATCCTGTTTCCTGGGCTCTCACTGCTCTTTATACATTTTAATCTCCAACTTAGATGTCATTTAAATATTAAAAATGACCACTGCCTGCCATGCATGAGACACAATTAACCTGTCTTGGGGAAGGACAAAGAAATATTATATTCATCCATCACCATCTGGACTCTACTTAAAAGTCTATTTCTTGCAAAGAACAGTGGAACATTAAAAAAAATTCTGAGAGCATCTCTTCTGTGACAGCAAAGATGATAGTAATCTGCGGTTCTGTGGTTCTGTGTGTTTGCCAGCTCAGGGTTCCTGGAGGCTACTTTATTCCTCCAAGTCCCTTCTCTGTGTTAGCAAAGAAACAGGCTGGTTGGTGGGTTTGTTTTTATAGGATCCCAAGTAAATTCCTCTTATTTCAGAATCCTTTCCAGTTTTGTGGATTCCACTAATGCAAAGATAAGAAACAGGCCATATTCGAATAATCCCTCCCATAGCCTGTAAATGGCTTCTTTGATACATGTTGGACTTTCCAAAGATAGTTAAAAAAAGAGTCAAATCATTAAAGTGCAGCCAGTGCAGAGGGCATCACTACAACCATTAATGGAAGAGTACTTGCATTGCTGCTGCCCTGGAGCGTGAGAACTAGGGTGTCATCAGCCCGACTGACCATGGTAGTCAACTCCTGGGCTTGGCACCTGCAAATAATGTATTGCCTAATGTAAAAACAGGTGTTTGTTTACCTCCTCCCTAGGAGCTCGGGCCTTGCCCTCAGAGAGAACTCTGAGAACCAGAAAAAGAAGCTGTTTGGGTGTGATGGCCACTTAAGTCAATGAACTCTAGTCAATTTCTAGTTCTGACAGCTTGCTTTTGGGCAAGACATGGAAACTCCCTGAGCCTCAGTTCTTCACCTGTCAAATGAGTTTCTTAACTCCTGCATCACAGAGCTGTTGTGAAAACCAGAAGAGGGAAAGTGTAAGTCCTTTATAAAACTGTAAAACTTTTACAGACAAATGTGCCATATTGCATTGTTGTTACTTATTGGAGGGAAGACAGTAAATCAATACAACCTGTGTATCCTAATTTTACCGAATCTATATTCTGTTTGAATGAGCCATTATACTAGTTTCTCGGAGCTGCTTCATTTTTAAGAAAAGAAAGGAAGGACAAAACAGAGGGAGGGAACACAGGAGGGCATCTACTATGTGACAGGCACTGAGCTAAATTCTTTCACATACCTGATCTTACTTTATCCTTGCGTTAATCTTGCAATTGAGGCATTATTAATCCCAGTGTACATATGAAAAACGTGAAGTGCAGATTTAAGGACCTTTCTAAAATAATCTCACACAGTTGGCAAATGGCTGAGTTGGGATTTGATCTAACAGTTCGGAGAACATTTTACTACAGATGACGCCTTACAATAAAAAGTTGAAGAATTCAGCATCTATCACATATGGATTTAAAGTCTGAGTCTGATAATTATTTTAATGCTTAATGCTATAAAGATACAATGCTGCCTTTTTAAAGGGATGTGAAAATATTGATGCACCATCAGTGATATTTATGTTCTAAGTCTTCTAGCTATGATTTTGTTTGTTTGCAGAGCCAGCTGTAGCTCTTTCTCATGCCCTTGGGGACCAAGTAAACATAGGAAACAGGACAACCAGGTAATGGAGGGTATCATGGTTGTGACCATTTTGGAAACTCTATTTTTATTTATAAATTTTTAAAAAATAAGTATTATTGTAACTATTTGAGATTGATAACATAATGTTCTGGGATACATATATATAGTAAAATGATTATTGTAGTGAAACAGATGAACAGAATCTACCATTTCACATAGTTACTTTTTCTGTGACAAGAACAGCTAACATCTACTGATTTAATGAAAGTCCCTAGTATAATTGTATTAACTCTAGTCCTTATGTCCTACAGTGGATCTCGAAATTTATTCATCCTACTTATCTGCTATTTTGTGTCCTCTGACCTGTCTTATCATTTCCTCCCTCCACCCTCCCACCCGTGGTAACATAGTAACCACTGTTTCATTATCTGTTTCTGTGTATTTGAGCACTTTAAGAAGTACATACATATATGCATGTATGTAAAGAATATACTGCATTTATGTGAGATCATGTGATATTTGTTTTTCTGTGTCCAAAGTATTTCACTTAGCATAATGTCCTTCAGGGCCACCCAAGTTGTTGCAAATGGCAGGATCTCATTCTTTCGTAAGGATAAATGATAGGGCATCTTTCCTTTAGAGTGTAACAAGTTCTTATTTCCATTTCCAGTTATTTAAGGTCAACCATCTGGTTCAGGATCAAACTTTGGTTTGAGTCTAGCTCTTTGGGAGCTAGTCTAGAATTTGGGAAACTGGCCTGAATCTGCCCAAATCTGTGATATAAAGCAGCTTGGAAAATAAATGCTGCTGTTAATCTGAGGAAGTGTGTGACTTTCAATTACTTGAAGGTATTCAGTAGGATTTCTCCTCCAGAATTCTCTTTTTTTCCCCTTAATTTGCTACTTGGTATACAGTAATTACAAATCAAGTTCTACTTTCCTGTTATATATTTCCATTTCTTTTTGTTTTCAAAGGTTCTGACAATAATAAAAGATAAAAGAAACCTTGGCAATAAGGTAATTCATCCTCTCTCATTTTAAGAAAAAGGGATGAGAACTGTGATTCAATTCATGGATATTTTGTTTCCTAGATTCTTGAATCTGTGTACTTTTCTGCATGTGCATGTGTGTGTGTGTGTGTGTTTGGGGGGAGGGGTAACACATAAGGACTTGAGTTAAACCCCATGGCTTTTCATTACACAGTGATCTAAATCTTCTATCTCTCTTCCCCCTTTTATGTTCTCATATCTTATTTCCAGTAAAATAATAATAATAATAATCATCTCTTCCCACCCTTATTAGTTTCTATATGCCACTAAATTCAGGTCCGCTAAAATTAATTCTCAAACAAAACATAGAGAGGGAATTTGGTCAGCATCTACTATGTGACAGGCACCGAGCTCAATTCTTTCACATACCTGATCTTACTTATTCCTTACAATAACCCTGCAAGTGAATTTATCTCTTGTTCTAGCTTTTGGAGAAGTATAATAAACATATCCTATAATCTAATTGATGGGAAGTATTTACATATTCTCTGATGCAAAGCAGATGATGCCAACAATTTTCCAACTAAGTATATTGAAAGACATTTCCTATCAGAGATGTCTCAAAACACAATTTGCACAAATTTCTAGATCTACCTGTTGCTAAAGCACAGAAAAATATTTCAGGCATTTGCATCTACCAACTTTAATACATGGGTGTTAGAAAACACCTAAATTTAAAGCTTCAGGAGGGTTTTGGAACTTGCCAAGTTCAACCCCTACTTGATGTGAATTCCATTAAAAGCTCTCTACCAGTCAGGCATGGTGGCTTACGCCTGTAATGCCAGCACTTTGAGAGGCCAAGGAAGAAAGGCTGCTTGGGCCTAGGAATTCAAGACCAGTCTAGGCAACATAGTGAGACCTCGTCTCTACAAAAACAATAAAAAATTAGCTGGGTGTGGTGGTGCGCATCTGTAGTCCCAGCTCTCTGGGAGGCAGAGGCAGGAGGATTGCTTGAGCCCAAGGGGTTGAGGCTGTGGTGAGCTATGACTGTGCCACTGTAGTCCAGCCTGAGTCACAGAATGAGAATCCGACAGAAAAGAAGAAGAAGAAGAAGAAGAAAAAGAAGAAGAAGAAGGAGGAGGAGGAGGAGGAGGAGGAGGAAAGAAGGAAGGAAGGAAGGAAGGAAGGAAGGAAGGAAGGAAGGAAGGAAGGAAGGAAGGAAGGAAGGAAGGAACACTTCTGCCAAATGGTCACCTGTGTCATACCTGAGATTCCCAGATATTAGGGAACTCATGTTCTTACAATCCAGGTTTGGCAGCTATTCAATCAGTTCAGGATATTAGGCTTCCCACCCATTTGTCCAAGCTCATCTCCTAGGTCATACAGAATGGGTCCACGCCTCTCCACAAAATTCCTTCAGTTATTTGAAGCTGGCTGCTGCCATATCACCCTCAGTCCTCACTCCAAGTTCCTTTATCAGGCTGGCCACACTCCTCTGAGCATCCTCCAAATTAAGCCACATCCTTGTTCTTTTTTATTTTACTTGTAGAGATGGAAATCTCACTATATTGCCCAGGCTAGTCTCAAATTCCTGGCCTCAAGTGATCTTCCTGCCTCAGCCTTCCTAAGTGCTGGAATTGCAAGCATGAGACACTGCTCTTGGTCACCATATTTTTGTTCTTTAAAAATGCAGAGCTTGGAACTGAACACAACTCTAAGAGGCACTTATCTCACCTGAAGTGGGGAAGGTCTTTCGCCTTTCTCATTCTGAATAGATTTATTTCCCTTAAGGTACCATTGGGCTTCTGGTCACCACATCACACGTTGTCATATACATCAATAACTCACTGCTTGAATGTCATTTCTAGATCATGGCTTCCATTTCTTGCACTCTTGGCATAATTGATTATTTTGGGGACAAAAATGTGCAACCTTTCTCATCTCCACGTATTAGACTCCTTGGGAGAATTATGATTTTTCTTTTTAGTCCATGTAAAACTTTGTCATTGAAAAAAGAAAAAAACCTGTACCCTGATGTGCCAGTTTTTTCTAAGAACATGTCTTCTTGAATCCTTCTCCAAAATGAATTTGAATTTTGAAAAATTCACTTGGGGTGACCATTTGTCCATGGAGATGGAGTGAGCTCTGGGGTTGGTTTCTGGTCTTACTTCCCTAGCCCATGCAGCCAAAGACCTGAGAGAAAGCCCAGTGATCTACTGAAGGTCCTTCTTCACTAGCTCATGGGGATCATAATTTGTTTGGAGACCTCATGCTTAGAATCTACTGTGCCTAGGCACTCACACGCATAGTAGTACACAGTTTACTCCTAGATAACTCCTTGGTCTCTGGTTTTAATGATCTTTTTCTTGATACATGTGTTGGTTATCAATACTGTTGTTGATGTGCATGAAATCTGAACTTAAGATTGCTATAGATTTGGACTATTGGCCCTGGTTTCTGGTTTTAATTCTCTTTTTCTTGACAAATGCATTGGTTATCAATACTGTAGCATGAAATTTGAATTTAAGATTGTTACAGATTTGTAACTTGGACTACTAACCTGTTCTTAAATGGAGAGGATACTCTCTAGACCCTATTACCCATACCAATCCCCTACTTCCAAGCCTGAGACAGTTTGGGGCCACCCTGTTCCATAAGGACAGTACTAGTTTTTGAGAAATTCCGACCAGGTGATGTGTGACAGTATTGGAAGGGGACCCGAGAACTCACCCTCTGTGAATAATTCTCAAAACTGTTGGAGATAAATGAACCTCCAGATGAAATTATCCACAAAGAACAGAATGCTTACCAGCTTGGGCAATTATGGACTTTGTTAGGATGGATGGTTAACATAGCACAAAGAATATTTAATGCAACTGAAAGATTTCTCAGCAAATGTAGCCACTGTCAAAATGAAAAATGGATCCACTAAGGAGTTCTAGCTCCATGCAAGTTTGATTATTAACAAAATGAATCTGTTTAAAGCTGAAAGTTGATTGCTTTAGTTACTCTTCTTTCCATAAAAAAAAATTGGATACTCCTAAATAATTACAGCTCGACATAGTCAAGTGTCTTTTTGCCCCAAGCTTGTCTTTTTTGTTTGTTTTGTTTTCTTTTTTGTTTTCAAAATAACTCCATGTCAGGGTAAAAATCTTGAAATTCAGAGTGTTCTCTTGCCCTTTTTAAATTGTAGGACTGACAGAATTTCAGGCTCCTGAAATAGAAAAACACATTCCTTGCAGACCTGAGCACCTAAGAAATAAACCTTCATCAAGTAGAACAGATACTCAGCAAGTGTAGATGCCTCCTGCTTGTTTAGATGGTTTAGTTGCAGTGGGTAGTATGTGGGCACACCAGGTTCTAAGACTGGCCTGAGGGCTCTGATAATACTTGGTAAATATCAGCAACTGTGTCTAAATTAGCCTCCTGTTGTGTAGGAAGCTGAGCCTTGGAGGAACTGCTTGGGCAATGATAACCCTGCAATTTTCAACAAACAGATCAATGTTATGTCCCTAGAAAATGTTTAAAATGTATAGAAAATGTAGCCCCACCTGCAGAGGGGCCTGAAGACTCCCCTGATTCCCTTAAGATGCCATTGTGCTTAATCTAGAAGTTCAGATTTACTTACTGAGTGTGTTTATGCATGTGGGTAAGCACATGTATCCCATTTACTCTTCATCTTCTCAGGAGCCTGCTGAAGTAGGTATTATTTTCTCCAATCTAGAGATGAAGAGGCCAAGGCTCAGAAAATTTAAGGGACTTGCTAATGAGATCTCACTCTTTCCATCACCTCCCTACAATTACTTAACCCATTGTTTCCATAGAGAAAAATATCTGTGGTCTGTGCAGCAGAAAATTCATTTGGATAAAAATCTAAGCTCATTTAGCACTGTTTTGTGAAAAATGTGATTGGAAATAGCTATCCTATTTAAATTAACCCTCTATGTAACATAATATATTGAATTGCTCTTTCAGAGAATGAATGACTGACTCTATTGTGTTCTTCCTAGAATCTTAAATTTAAAAAGAAGCTTAGGCAAATCCTGTATTAGTAGTTTATTCTGGCCCTATTGGGAAATGAGATTCTCTTATTTTATTGGCAACCATTTATTTCTCTGGGTAGCAGATGGGAAGGACTCTGGCACTACAGGAACGATAACAACTCTCTCTCCAACCCTCTCTTGTGACAGTTTTTCTGATCTCAGGATCACCAAGGGGTTTGTGAGTTGCTTTGCTAGCCAAGTGGTAATATAAGCTGAGGTTCTAATTATGGCCTTGGTTTGCACAATACAAAGTGATTGCCACTGCTCAGGGTGATTCTCATTTGCTTACATCTATTTCCTTCTCTCTGTTGTGATTTTATTTTATTTCGTTTGTTTTGAAGCAGGGTCTCACTTTGTCATCCTGCTGGAGAGCGGTGGCATGATCTTGACTCACTACAGGCTCAAACTCCTGGGCTCAAGTGATCCTCCCACCTCAGCCTCCTTAGTAGCTGGGACTACTGGCATGTGCTACCATGCCTGGCCTCTGTTGTGATTTTTAATGATATCCCAGTAAGCAGGACCCTCCACTGACACTAAGAAGGCTCCTGTGATTTACTAGTTCTTGAACAACTCACTGATTCTCTTTGTGTTTCAGTTTCTCTTTCTGGAAAATTGGCAGGGCCAAAACTAACCTTCTCTTTTGTGCTATTGAAAAGGTGAATGAGATTTTTTAAGAGAAGTTATATGCTTATATGTAGTAAACTTGCTTTTGGCTTGGAGAGATCAGCTTATTAGTGGAATTCAGAGGGAGCATCTTCCTTTACTGTTCAAGAACACTTTCTTTAGAAGGTAGGTTGGCAAGGTGGATGTTGACAGTTTTGTTTGTCTACCATGGCTTTTTAGTCTCTCATAAAGAATAAACCTGAATCATGATAGTGTGATGTTTTCTTAAATATAAACCATCTGAAAAATAACTCTTTTACTCCCAGTATCTCAATAAGGCTGTGTCCTGTCTTCTTATCTGATCAAGGAATGGATGTGAATGCTATTAAATTTATAAGTCTGAACTATGAAGATATTTCAGGTTTTGTACCATACGCCCAGGCTGAAACTCTAACCTGGATCTCCAGTAAATTGTCACAGGGAGTGGAGTGGTTGAAAGAATAATATTATTACTACCATTAATTTCTTCAGAAATTATTTATTATTCATGTATATGTCAGGCACAGTTCTAGGCATTAGAAATGCAGACAGATAAGATCCCTGATCTCTTAAAATGTCTATTCTGGCAAGGAGAGATCGTAATCAAGGTAAACACATGAACAAACGTGATAATTTCAGATATTTAAAAACAGGTTCTATGTGAACTTGGAGGAGACTCTTCCCCTCTCTGGTCTCAGTTTCTTATTTATTTATTTATTTATTTATGTATTTTAAAAAAGAGAGCGGGCCTTGGGTAGTCAATCGGTAAGCTCCTTTCCTTTTCTGTGCCAGGGTTCTGACCTAAGACATTTGAACAGAACATAAGACACAGCACCCAGCCAAACCTGACCAGGCAAAGGCAAAGCAGGAGAGACAGATGCGCAAGGTGGGATGTGTGTGTTGAAGTTGGTTCAGGCAAGTGACTTTTTCACGGCAGCCGTTGGAATGACAAACTCTTTATCAAGAGAGCAGGCTGTGAACAGCAAGAATGCATGCTGCAAGTCACTTTTATGTGGCTCCTCTCTGCCTATGGAGAGTGTGAGCGTATGAGTGTGTGTGTGGGGGGAAGGGGGTTGGCTCTGTTTTATCTTCCCTCCAGTTCTTTGGATTATGCCAGGATATCTCCCCCACTGAAAACAGTATATAAAGGCTCCTGCCTAGGGATGAGAAGTCCCTCCATGCCGCGTGCATTGATTTGTAAACAACAACTAAAACTGTATTCACATTGCAGCAGCCCAGGCTAACAAAAGAGCTCCTGGATCCAGTGATGGCACATTGTTTGCAGAGCTGAGTTGTTGCCTCTCTAGACAAAGCTGGCTCAGAGACGTGACTTTGGGCTTACAAACGAGCACTGAATCATCCTGGAGCCCTTCAATACAGTGTTTTCCTCAAGATTTTGTAATAAGCAATTTAAGAGAAAAACAGCCCAACAGGCCAATATTCTTTTCAGAAATATCAGCTAAAACATATCCAGGGGCCAGAAAATAATTGCTTTTTTTTTTTTTTCTCCCACCCTCTCCGTATTCTTACACCACCCTCCCCCCACTGTGTTTCTGGCTGCCTTGCTCTGGAACTGGGAGCTGAAGCTACCTGAAGCGATGTTTGGTCCTGCTACTGCAGACATATTGAAATGGACAGACAGCCCAGATTTGCTTTGCTTACCTACTAGTGTGGCCCTAGAATATTTCCCATAAATAGTTTCTCTCTGTAACACTCTTATTCTCTTTCTTACTTGTGCCCTCTCCTCTTCCTTTTGGGATCATGATTATCTGCTAAATAACAATAAAATCCCACCAAGAGCATTTAGGAACATTGACAGAAAATGTCATTTTTATGCATTTGAATATCCAGTATGCACACACACAGATAAATATATCTTATGTGTACAATTACATGACTACACACATCTATATGCATCTGTTTATGGACTGTTACAAAGGGATCACATAGGTGTCAGATTGTTTCTGAAACATGGCGTGTGTGTGTGTGAGTACTTATGTACTTATATAGATCTTTTTTTCTAGAACAGACATAACAGTGATGATGTAGTAAAAATAGACTGTTAAGCCATGTATGTGGGGATTGGAAAACATTAACTCATACATACATTTATTCGTTCTTTATTCAACAAATACTTGGCATTGCCAAGCACTGTCTTAGGTACTAGAGAAATAGTGATGGAAAGACAGATTTGCTGCTGTTAATTTTTTTTTCTTTTAATATTTAGATTCTTCCTACTTCTAAGAGGACTTAACAGACCTGTATCTATTAATAGAGCATATGATATTTTAAGATAAAATAGGACAAAAAAATGTCTGAAGAAAGCAGAACTAAAGGATATTTTTGGACACCTGAGTTGAATGGATTTTGAACAATTGGGCTTTTGGACACATGAGTTGAGTGAATTTTGAATACTTGGGTATAAAAATTGGCAAAACTTTAGATGGTCAAAGCAAATTAGAAAGTATTGAGTTATATAGTTATAATTTTCTAATTGTAGGATGATACAAATTATTTTTTCTGGGGAAGAATTCTTTTCTTTAAATGAAAGTAGAAATTTGTCATGTCTTTTTTGAAGTATAATGAGTGACATCATGAACAGTAAGATTTTAAAAGAGAAAATGCCACTTTTCAAATGTTATACTTTAAAGGTTAAAATTATAATTAAATTATACTCCAGTGAGGGCTGTTTTAAAGGAGCTCTGATAAGAAACTACAAAGATTTACTTTCTGATAGCCAATTCAAAGCAAAGAAGAACAGCTACTGAATTTACTTATCATGACCATTAAACAGTGTATCTTAAGCATTAAATGTCTTAATTGAGTTTTGCCAAGATGGTATAATCACGCATTTTATCTAACATGTACTCTAAGGCAGATATTCCATTTTGATTAAAATTAGAACTCTACATTTCAAATAGCAGTGCCATGGAAAGCAAGCTGACATTTTGCTTATGAAAATTAAGAGTCCTTTTGTATTTCCATGTCCCAAACACAACTCCCAAGGCCATCTATTCCAATTCTCTCAACTCACAGGTAAGGTTAGATGATTTGTCTAGAGCCACACTACTAGTTGGTGGCTCTCTGGCAATTTGAAATCAAGTATCCAGAGAAGTCAAAGATTCCAGCATATAACTTTTAAAAATTTAAATTTAAATACTTAGTCACCCATATTATACGCACTTTCTATCATAAAGAATATGAATATTTCAGTTGTATATTAATGGAAGGAACAGAAGCTAAGTTGGATGGCAGTAGTTTTGTTCACTTCTCCTGTTAAAGTTTCAGATAATTGCTAGTCAAACTTTGTTTCTATTTGTTCAAGCATGTCAGTAATTCTGAACATGAAAAAACAAAAACAAAACTACCTAGATAACTAATAATATCACTGGTAAAGAAAAGGAGCTTGGAGAAAAACCTGGACATTGATTCCATTTTGTTTCAGAAGACCTGACACAATTTCTAGCAGCAGATATAAATATAATTCCTAGATCCCCAAAATAATTTAGATATCCCTCTGGGTTTCTCATGATGTGATTTGACCAGAACTTTCCAGGAAATTCAGTGATTGATCCTGCCCATTTTCCAGGATTGATTCTGTTCTTTCTGATCTTTCTGCATCTCTGTCCCAGGCTCCCACAACCATTTCCAAACCCTTGACTTCTCCACTAACTAACACTCAAGGTCTTGTTTCACGTCATCCCTTTTGTCCTGAATTCATTCATCTGAAAAGTGACCACTTAAGGTCTGAACTAAAGTTGTAGAAGGGATACCTAGGGTTGAGCTGACAGCATTCTGGCATCAGACTCACAAAGATGGGGTTTCATATTCCACCCAGTCACTTGCTAGCTGTGTGACCCTCAACGAGTTATATAACTATGCTGGGCCTCAGGATCCCTAGTTGCAAACTTAGGACAAAAACTACTTAGTTCAGGGTATAGCTGTGAGGTATAGAAATAATCTACACAAAGTATTGCCATGTAGTAGACAGCCAATAAATGTTAAAATTATTTAAGCAAAAAGTGGGCCACAATTTTATACACAGGTCTGTGATAAACTTTATTCGAGGCAGTTGTACCTATTTTTTCCTCATAAAATCAACATCTTTTTTTCCTGAGCCTCAGCCATCTTATGATTTTAGACAAAGGATAGTTAAGAATCTTTATAGTCACACAGGACACAGGGCAAAATGAAAACACCTAATCTCTGACATGTTCCCTTATTTTGGTGACACTGACGCTATGTCAAACCTGACCTAGCAGGAGTTTTTTTTTAACTGCTTAAATGGGATTTTCAGGTGACCCAGTGTTAATACATTAAGCAAGGAGAATTTCCCCACAGTAATGATGTTCAATAACAGAGACGATGTTAGAAGGATTCCTGCTTAGACGAGATTGCATGGCAATCCCTGGAAACTCATTTGCGGCACCATATTTATTATTTAGGACTTTTGGAGCAGATAAGTCTTCAGGCTGATAATTATTCAAGTGAATTATTGTCCAGGGGCACCATTGAGTTGACAGTTTTGAGATTAAATGATTTAATTGAGAACATTTATTAATCCACAGAGCATGCATGGGTGAAGGACTGACGAGAGAAGCATCCCCCAAACTGAACTAGTCTCCATATTGGTTTGTAGGCTCAGGTGACTGTGCCCTCCAATTCCTTATTTAGTTCAAGTTGGATCACTATAATCTACTATGAAGTATAATAGATGTGGACAGGTCAGCTGCATGCGCCAGCCTGGTCAACTTGAATGTCTTCCCTTAAACTGTAGAAGATTTATCTGGCTTTTGTGAGTTCCAGTGATGGAACAGGAAGAAAAATAGGTAGTTCTGAATCATCCTCATCTTGTTTGGTTTTCTTTGAGGCTAAAATTTGACTATCTTCTCATCTCTTTCCTTCTAGGAGAACAGATGTGGAGCGGATGCTGTTATGCTGAATATTTAATCTAGGGAAACCAGGTATGTGGGCAGGGTATGCTTTTCCATTGTCAAAATCAAGTGGGACATGAAGCACAATCTCATCAGGGATACTATACAACTCTCATGGCCCCCAACAGAGCTTCCAAATTTCAATATTGGATTGTATCTTAGAGATAGTCTAGGTCATTCTACTGATGATCAGACAAAAATTCAGAAAGGATAAATACTTTTCCAAGGTTATACAGTTGGTAAGAGACAGAACCAGGACTGCAAAGAGGCTTTTTTGGGGGGCAGGGGAATCACCTTGGAGTGTTCTTTCATTATGAAGATGGCAATAGATACCAGGTCTGATATGCAAATGAATATCTATGTCAAAATTAAAAGAATTTCAGGAAAATCTTTAATGCTGTTTACAACAATTTAAAAGAGAGGGTAGTGTGTTGACTATCTTCAAAGAAAGTCACAAATTCCTAGGCAGGAGAAACCTATGGATGCACTTAGGAAAACAAATGCTTCCCTTTGCTCTTCAGGGAATTAACTGATATCCTCCCCAAGAAACTATGTACTAGCCTGTAAAGAGACTTAAAAAATATTAAGGGGAAAAGTTTTCATATTTTAAGCTGCCACTCATATGTCCAAACAAACATCTGCCATATAATCTGCATGTCTGTATGTATGTGTGTGTGTGTGTGTGTGTGTGTGTGTGTGTGTGTGCTTTTTATATGTCTCTTTGTATGTTTGTGTATGTGTATATCGTGCATACACGTGTTTGTATTTATATGTATGCCTTTGTGTGTTCACATGTGTTTGCACACATGCATGCATGTCTGTGTGTATCTTTGGGTACCCATATGTTTTACATGTGTTTGTGTGTACATATGTGTGTACTCAGGTCCCAGGCACAGCAAGCGAATGTAACCTCGCTAGAGAGAATCTTGGGCTGATTTGTACCCTGGCACTTCCCCATACCAACTCTGCTTCTTGAGTGAGTTACATTGTTTTTCTGAATCTCAGTATTTTTATCTATAAAATGGCATGTGTAATACTCACCATGAAAGAAAAGGTCCACCAGTATGTTTGTAATCACTTAGCTTTTTAGTAATTATATGGAATTAATTGCATTTGCACAAAGTTTGGTTATATTTTATTGAAGGCTCTTCAATAGATTTGCCTCCCCAATACCCAAAATTGGTACCCAAATGTACAGATACCTCTTGTGAAAACATGCATTATTTTAATTAATTGCTATGACAACACCATGAGTGAAGTGCAGCTATCTCCATTTTGCATATGAGTGAACTGAGATCTTGAGGTATAATCATCTGCCCATAGTCACCTGGGGAGTCTCTGGAGGGATGGGACACACACCTGCATCTTTCTCCAAAGCCAGCCTTCTAATTACTGTCTCCTTCGCCTCGCCTCAACTGAGGTTGTTGTGAAGAACAATACTGAGGCTGTGGAATTGACATTAGCATCCTGGTTCTCTGTATCCAGCTAATGTTTACCTTCCTCTCTGACACACTTGTCTCCCTTGGTGTCCCAGCTGGCCCACAGTTTCTTAAAGTCAACCCCACCATTCTGCCCTAGGTGACACTAGGCGGAAGAGGAAACTGAGAAAAATTCATACTGGACAGTGAATGCAATCTTCACTTAGAAGTGCATGTGCTGGTATCTTACCAGATGGTGCTGGACTTGCCTTGCGAGTTTTTGACAGCCATTGACCTGCTGCATGCCACTGCTCCCGGTGTCCAACTCAGGAATCAACAGAAGAGAACCACTGGGACATAACTGCTTAATCCCTTCCTAATCTCTGAATTCTCATAAGTCCTTTAACTCTTCAAATATTGGACTATAACAACTTGGTTCGCAGAAACATTATGGTCATAGGAGGCCCAGGTACTGAGCTATGAAAATCAAAAAGACTGCCAGGGGATTGAGACCTTGAAGCTAGTTTGAATACAACTAGGGAGAAAGAGAAGCAAACTCCTATTTACAAAATTATTATTTTTGTTTAGCAAGATATATAGAATCAATTTTGCACAGAAAATTGTATAAGCAACAAACCTCTCAGTAGGGCCCTTTAAAAGTAATTTAATATTTTTAATAAGGCAAATCTTTCTGATTCTCAACTATTTAGCCATGAAATTTTAAAATCCAATGGAAGTCTGACTTCAATAAATGCTGCTTTACAAATTTTATTGTCCATGTAACAATCTAAGAATACTAACATTCTTTAGACACTTAAATTGAATCATAATGACAAATGCTGAGCTTTTGAAACTCCCTTTTACATAATTGAGTATAATTTGGTGCCTTTAAAGCATGGGCTTGCTTTTCTAATATGCTGTCTTTCAAAATTGTAAATAAGGTCAATGTAGGCAGTAGCCTGCAAATTTCTAAGCAAATGTGTCTTATCCCCAAGCAATCATTTAGAAATATCAAGCACAATATATTGTGCGTCAAATAAGAACACTTGAGAGGTTTTGCATTTCAGTTATTAACCATTCTTCAAATGATTTGGGAGAGAGTTAGCCCCAACATGAATTGGTGACACCATTGCACCAGGAGACATAACAAAGCCAGTCTCTGACAATGGGACAGGAGTGGGGAGCACTTTTCCTTGCTTTGGAATTTCTCTCTCTCTTAAGGGCAGTAGACAGCACATTGGTTCAGGGCTCTGAACTATATTCACAAGCCATGTTGCCTCTCCAACTCATATTGTCCTTACCTCAATAAGGTAAGGACAGCCATAATACCAAGAGGATTTAAGGCAACATAATATATAAAAGTGTTTGCAAACCACAACTCCATCTCTTTCAAGTAAGGCAGTACTAACATCTTTGTAGCTGTTTCTCTATATACCTGTCTATATGACCTGACCTTGGCCTTGTTGCCAGCAGAATCTCACTCACTATTTAAAGTTACCCTTTTCCTTTGCCATAGACTGGTCGTAAAATGTTTCCAGGATCCCTGAGAGTCACAGAAATATGTGAATGAACCAACACAACACCACTCTGCTGCTAGAAAAGCAAATTTGGCTTTAATGTGTCTACTGACAGGTAATCTCGGTCATCTATCTGAAATTGCAACCCATGCACACACTTCCTGTTTCTCTCCACAGCTATATTTTTCTCCACGACAAGTTCACCATCACACATACACTTTATTTTAATTTATTTGTCTTCTTTTCTATGTCCTCCATTAGACTGTAAGCTCTTCTTGGGCAGGGGATATTTGTTTCATTCAATGTCTTTTAGCTTGCAACAAGAACAACATTTGATGTATGGAAAAATGAATGAATGATGACCAGCTTGTGGTCATTATAAAAACGCTTATATATCTGCAGCTAGAGAAAACCTGGGAACTATTGGGAATGATTCATTATAAGGCTTATGTTACTTTTAATGTTTCACTTCTGATATGACAAAGCCCATAGAACAGTTTGCTCATTTTGGGTGTTTTACACTACTGGCCTCATCAGCAGTTTCTTAGTCAAGTCGCTTTTGTCTGTTTAGTTCTTCTTTCTGTGAAGAGAGAGTACAGCTCATGCTTTGCATGCTAATCTAGATTTATATTAAAACATAAAGCCATAAACATAAAACATAAGCCATAAAGAGAGAGTTTGCCCTTCTCCCATCATAGCTTAAGTGAAAATTCCAAATCCACTTTCCTGAGCAGTTACCCACTATTTAATGTTCATAAACTCCCATTGTATACTCAATGGCAAGAAATCAAAGCATGATTATAAGTGGTATTAATAATAAACAGGCTTTTCTTCCCCATCCTCTGCTCCCACGGCACTTGGGAGAAGTTTCAAATTATCCTGTGGTAGATTGGAAAGAAGGAGTTGTCTTAGAAGTCATGGCCCAACGGCTAGTGATGCTGTTTCTATATTTAACACCTTGGGAATCACTACGTATTTAGAAAACTCTAGCTTTGTTCATTAGTTGCAACTGGAGAAGAAGAGCCTGAGAGGATCTTTAAAGAGAACAAACCAGCGAACAAAGAACTGGAAAAAAAAAAATCCAAAAACAATCCAACAAAAAACAGAATAGATTTGCTTTCATAAATCTTCAAGAGAGACTTTCCTCTCCTGTTATACAATCACAGAGTTAGCAGAGTTTTACAATACAGAAAAGAGGACACTTTTTTCTGTATTTAATTCTCTCAGATGCTGAGGCAGAAGGATCACCTGAGTCCAGGAGTTTGAGGCTGCAGCGAGCCATGAGTATGCTGCTGCATTTCAGCCTGGGCCACAGAGTGAGACTCCTACTCAAAAACAAACAAACAAACAAACACATAAACAATTCCCTCAGGTCTCTGGACTCCTTGAGTTTGAAAAAACTTCACTTCATAGGATTTTCCTAAATAAAACTCTGCACTTTGTATAGGAAGAAATACAGAATATGATTCTACTTCCATGTCTAGAGCTAGTGCAAACACTTATTTGTTAAACACTTTTGAAAAGAATGTGAAATGATGCAGATGAAAGTGGCAAAGGGTCTTGATCTTAATGTCTTCCTTTTCGATCTCTGATTTTGCCGCTTTCTTTCTGATCTTCACTTGGACATTTTGTACTAAGTCACATGACTGGCTATCAGTAAATTAGAGACACAAAAGACTTTAATTTTATCTTGTCTATTTCCAGAGAGAAAGAGTCAATATAGATGGAGAAAAATGTCATGTTTCAAGATATTTGCTTCTTCTAGTTAGTCGAATTCCATCTCCAAAATGTGCATATATGTAACTAATACATTGATTTTTAATTTTACCATGGACATCCTTTGGTGCTTTGCCATAGACCAAGTAGTCACAGGAGGAAAACTCAGCTCAGACAGGGCCGTTTTAATTTATAACATGAGAAATGCACTCACCGGCACTGACAGTGATAGCTTCAATGAACTGTTCTCGCCAGCTGTTTGTCCCAACCACAAGGGCCAGGTTTGTCTTCTTAATGAGTTTGTCCACCGTACTCTAGAAAAGGTTGAAAAGAATAATATAATAACTGCTGGGTTTGTTAAGGCCTCAGGAAATCTAAGACCTTGTTGATTTTGAAACCCCAGAGTTATATAAAGGGTAGCAGATGTTAGGCTCAGAACAACAGTATCGACATCAAACACTGTTATGATTATGCAAACAAGCATGGTTCTTAGTTGGAAACATTCTGAAATGGAAACTTCTTTTGTAGCAAATACAAGTCTCCTTCACTGACTAATGGCCAATGAAGAATAGCCTCAGTGTTTAGAATAACAGATGTTGCAAAAACCCATCCATTCCCTTGAATACTTTGCTAACTTGCTTCACTATTGGCTTCATCTAGAATGCACTGTCTGCGAGTGAATTAATATATGCCCTGTTCAGCACTACATATCCGTGAATAGTTGGAAGTGACAGATTATGAAACCAAAAACCATCATTGTTTTTTGTTTATCAATAAAATGGTGGCAGATAGTAGAGTCCCAAGGTTGCTGGCTGCATGATCATCAATATAATTGGGTATTAGTTTGGTCAGCCTCCTGCCTGTTGGAGAATTCTATTCACCCTACTTTTGTTGCAAACAAAAAACACATAAGACAAGACAAGAAAAAGTCAATTCTTACACTTTAGAGCACATGGCAATTGACCTTACCCTGAATTTTTCCTGCTTTACTGGCATTGAACTGCATACCCCTTATTCTTCTTTGGGACTTCTTAGCACTTTGCATTGTATAATTATCATTCTCTACCTTTCTAAATTCAGTTACTATGACAAGAGCAGTCAAACAACAAGAAAACTAAATAAGCTGATGCACTCAAAGCACTACCACAAATCATGTCAACTACAGGAAGAAGGGTCACTTTCAAGACACTGAGGTTGCCCTTTCCAGAGAAGCTACCACATCGACTAGTCTACCAACATGCACACTTACTGTCAGAGCATCCTCGAATTTCCACTCATTGCAAAGAGGCAAAAAACACGTATTATTTGCCTCAGATGAAAATCTATACCCGTTTTATGCTGTGTCCCTGAATTGATATGGTTTGAGAGAGAGGACATTATCAGCTAACTGGGAGTAAGGGGAATGCACTCGGAGGGACCTGCGTGAAAGGCCAAACCCAAATCCTAATGTAAGTATGTTAGCTCAAGAAGAGTCATTGGAACTGACTTGAAGCATTAGGAAGTTAATACACATGAAAGGGCCCATCTCCAACTGGCTCACTCTGTATTTGCATCATTGTTCTTGGCTGGATTGTATGTCCTTTGGGTGGTGACCTTTCAGCTTCTAGCCTTGCGTCTAGATAGTGTGAGTGAGAAGAAATGTTGGTGCCCCTGAACACAGCTGTAACCATCACTGCTCTTGGCCACCATAACTTGAAGCACATGACAAGCATCTATCTGTCTTTCTTCTCTCAGCTAAGCCACATCTCATCAAGCACTCTGATCATCTTGACTGGTACATATTCAAAGTGCTATATAGAATGTAACAAGAGATGACCTCAGTTTTTCCTAAAGTAATGAAAATTTGGAACAGCTCTCTCCAAAGAGGGGCTTGTGCTGAATCCAGAGCAGAGAATCCCATCCCCTGGGAGATAAACCCAGTTAAACTTCTCTAACAGGTGAACACAGGCTTTGCTCAAGAAATATCTGCTAAGGAAAAAAAAAAAAGTAAGATAAACTAAATATTTATATATATGTAAAACCCAGGGTAGATTTTAAACTTTAGTTCATGTTAAACCTGGGGAATCTATGGTTCATCCTAGTGCATAATTTGTATATGTACCCTTCCTTGACCTCTGGGAGAAAAGGGAGTGACTAAAGATGGAGCTGAAGTTAAAACACCTGGACTCAGACATTCCTGTCTGTATTTACCCTTGGGCAGTTGCTAAATGACTGCAGTCAACTCTTATTGCACTAGACTTTCAAGAAAAAGTAAAAACCTCACCCTAATGGGTATTAGTGAAGCCATGCCCCCCATCACAACATTGTAAGCAAGAACTCAGTGGGCAAAGCAGAGTGGGATACTGTGAGGTGTCACCCAGATTTGAGTCTCTAATATAGTTTTGGGAGCTCTGAACAAGCTTTGTTCTAGAAAAAGGACATTTCTTAAAGAGCATAAAATAAAAGCTGATACTTGAGGGCACTTCAGAAACATGCCCCCACGGTGCCCTTTAGGTGTTAATGGTAACTGTACTGATGGACTTTGAGGAGATGGAAGCTATTCTACAAGGATAAGTACCCAAAACAACTAGACTTAAGTAAGGAGACCCAGGACCCTGCCCTCTCCTTCTATGAGAATGAGCGAAAAGAAGAATTAACTGATAGATTTTCAGTGGCCTGAAGGAAAAAAGTTTAATTGCATTTTTATCTTTTAAAAATTATACTTTAATTGCAAAGACATTTTGCTTTTCACCTGTCTCCTATCAGGCACCTCAATTTGTGAACTAAATTAAAAAATAATGAATGGACCCAGCTAAAGAAAAAATGGGCCATTATTATGAAAGGTCCAGATAAAATCTGAGGTTTCTAAGTTGGTGGCCTGATTCTCCCTTTTGGAATCTTCATTCTGGTTTTGCAAACAGGAGCAGAGTTTGTTTTTGAAAAATAAATGGGGAAACTATTGCTGTGCTCTGGCATTTGTAATTCTGGAAAGCAAGGGAGGGGATGCACCTTTTCACATCCTGCCGTAGAATGGAGGTGTGGGCTTTGCTTCTGGTCTTCTCAGATGTTAGGATAGTGTGAGTGAGAAGAAATGACAGGGGGCAGAGGTAGAAGCTTAGTATCAACAGGAAGTTTCAACTTAAAGTCTACAGCTATATCCTAAGGTCCATCTACTCAACTTCTCCATCTAGAGATGACTTTCTTCATCTAGAGAATTGGGAATCTGATTTTATCAGCTCAACTGTAAACTGTCTGGATGCAGGAATTATATACTTTCAGTATGTTGACTGTGTGCTAAGATGTCCTCAGATCTGAAGAGGATTATTAAATACAAATGAGAGCTCGTTCTACAGGGAGAGATTCTATAGGGAGAGATAACAATACTCCCTCAAAAAAAAAAAAAAGCCTCCTAATTTTCGGCCTGTGAATGCTTTGCCTCTGATAGATGTATTAGCTCAGTTTCTTCCACACATAACCAGTTCAGACTCTACCTTGTTATCCTCTCAGATAACGCCTTCTCTTTGGGGCACCCCTGACATTGTGCAATGATGGATACCTCCTACTGGGCCCCGGTTCTGATGCTGTTTGATTTATAGGACTCCTGGGTTCTATAGGACTCCTGGGTTCCCTACTCTCACTATAATTCCAATTTGGTTCTGAAGGCCTCTCAGTTAATGAGTCAGTTCCTGAAATGATATCTACCTCTGCCTCTAGATGGATCTTACAGTTCAGCCAACACTACGAGCAATTTTGGTCTCCAGGTGGACCTGGCTCCAGTGGGCAGTATTGGTGAGCATACCTTGAATTCGTAGGATTCTTCAATGATCACTTCCAACTTGGTGTGCTCTCCCAGGATGGGGCGCCCCATCTCTGCGATGCGCCTCTCCTCTTCTTCTTTGCTGGACAGCGGCTGTTTGTCATCATATTCCTCTGTGAAAGGGAAGTGCAAGGGAGTGAGCAACGTGCTCTGTGTTATTTGGAAACCCCTGAATCCTGCCACAGAAAAACCAAGAAGGAAGGAAGCCCTGATGACCTGTGAAAAGTCCCCTGCATGTGTTCATGACGCTGGAGGGAATGATTGGACAGATGCTTGGTGTGTCAGGGAACATATTGCTGTGACAGCAGGTGATTATATTTTCCTATAGTCTAATCCCATGCAGAAGTGTCATTGAGGCAAACTAATGCCTAGGGACATATCACCAAGAAAGACTCTGCTTGCATGTTGACTATGTCCCAGTTGTTCCCTGTGATGATAGCTCAGTTGGCTTTTGTACACATTCCTTCAGCATGTGACCAAAGGGAAACACAATTTAAAGTACTAGATTGGGCCAGGCTCGGTGGCTCAGCCAGTAATCCCAGTACTTTGGGAGCCCTAGGTGAGTGGATTATCTGAGTCCATGGGTTTGCGACCAGCTTGGGCAACTTGATGAGACCTCGTCTCTACAATAAAAATAAAAAAAATTAGCCGAGCATGGTAGAGCATGCCTGTAGTTCTGGCTACTTGGAAGCTTGAGGCAGAAGGATCACCAGAGCCCAGCAGGTCGATGCTGGGGTGGCCGTTGAGTGTGCCACTGCACTCCAGCCTGGGCAACAGAGAATGACTTCAACACACACACATACACACACAAAATAAATAAAAGTTCTAGATTGACTCTAAGGGATAGAAGAGTCTAGCCTCCTCTCCTCTACTTTCTATAGGCAACAGAAACTGCCCTGGGCCCAAAGAGGTGGAGAATAGGAAATACTGATCTTAGTCTTTCACTTTCCTTGTTGCAAGTTAAACAACAAAACATCTACCCCATGTTTCTGTAAGATGTCTGGGCTCTAGTGATTCTTCTCTCTGGTACACAGCTGAAATGTGTCAGGAAAACCTTGACCGTGTTAATCTTAAAGTAAACAAGGAGGGTGAGGATGAGGCCTTTGGGGAGTTAACACTCACTCACCATGTGAGCATGATTATTTCCAGAACCACTATGTAGCTTATGCTCCAGGAGAGGCTAGTGGGTGCTGAGAAAATGTTAATGGATCCAAGAGCCTATTAATGAGGGGAAGCTCACAGTTGGCATTCTCTGTGTGAAGGTCATTAGGATAAATCCTGGACTGAAAAGGCCACACACATAAGAAGGACAAACACCAGGCCTATAATTACCCTTATCCTTCAGGCCCAGGATGTTGGACCCACACAGGCTACTTCCTTTCAGAGTCAACTGGATGAACATTGTCTCCAAGGAAACAATATCAGTGATGTGGAAAGAACTCAGCCCAGATGCTCCCACCTCTAAGACTTCGGGACATAGTGTCTATAAGAGAAGTCTGTTGACTAAGAAGACATCTGAAAAGAAGGGCTTTCTTGCCCAGGCTTCCTGCCTTTTGCATTTAGACATCAGCTTCTGCAGAAGTCCACACCTCCCAATCTCTCCCAAGACCCATGGCTTCCTTCTTGTGGAGGAACCGTGGTGTGGAGCTCCATTTATTGCATTAACAACTATTACACAGAATTGTTCCTAGGTCAATTTCTTCCTGCAAGGGCAGAGGACAGATGGGCTAGATGAACTGCCAGCATTTTATATATCAAGTGTCAAAACCAACAAATGACAGAAGCAGAATGTATTGTATTGATTAATTATTTAGTATGTATTTAATAGTGTTCTAGTTGTGGTCTCCAAAATGTGTCCTTGCAAAAGTATGTGTGTCTAGTCAAGGGAGTTGGCTAAAATACATGAAGTCCAATTAATCTAGCATTCAAATTAACCATATTTTGATCATCACTGCTCTCTAATCCTTGAATTCAGGATAATGTTATTGGCAGTTTTCATAGCAGCAGGTTATATTAGTGTCTTTATTCACAACCTTGGCTGAACATAGGTGTCTTGAAGATTTATGTCAAGCAAGAATTATTTTCCCAGAAGAAAAAAATTTCACAACTTTGATATCTATTATATTTGAATTGTAAAGTTGTGGGGGAGAATATTAATTATGGCCTTCTTTTCTGTAGTTTACTCAAAAATGACAAGTTGCTTTTAATGAGACTCAAGGCAATTCAGAGAGAAAAAGATTGAAAAATTATGAAAGAAAGGTGATGTGGTAGCATTTTTTAGTGCAGCATTTCACAAAATGAAATTAGTTTGGATCATGGTATTAAACAAGGGGATAGGGTAGTAAATGAAATCAAATCATACAGTCAGTGAAAAGTTTCTTTCTTTTCTTTTTTTTTTTGAGTTGGAATCTCACTCCATCGCCCAGGCTGGAGGGCAGTGGTACACTCACAGCCACCTTAGCATCGACAGCTGGGCTCCAGCGATCCTTCCCCCTCAGCCTTCCAAGTAGCCGGAACTACAGGTGCGCACTGCCATGCCTAGCTAATTTTTGATTTATTGTAGAGAAGAGCTCTCGCCAAGTTGCCTGGGCTGGTCTTGAACCCGCAGGCTCAGGCAATCCACTTGTCTTGCCTCCCAAAATTCTGGGATTATAGGCTAAGCCTAGCCAATTTTTTCTTTTTCAATAATCCTTCAGCCCTTCTGGTGAGGATAATATGCTTAGTTTGGTGCTGTTAGGTCTGTTACTAGTTTCCAATATTTGGATTTCTACCATTTTAAGACAGAGAAAATAGTTATCAGGCAGAGAGCATTGGATGGTATCCAGATAGCATATAATAGTATTTTTTTCACTGTAAAATTTTTAAAATTTTACTTTCTATTTATGATAAATGATATTAGTTTTCCTTGTGTTCATGACTTAAAGTTTTCTTTTAAAAACAAATTCAATGAAGTAAAAATAGAAGGCAGTTTTAAAATATTACAATAAGTAAATAATGGTATAGTTGGTATGCAACCAAAGCAAAAATTGTAAATGAAGTATGAGAATGACAAAAATTAAGGGAATATTGTCTTAACTGATTCCATACTAACCTAAAAAAAAAAGTAAGGTAACTTGTGTCTATCACTTGCTACATTCTTGCTCCAAATGGACTTGAATTTCTTTTTTTTCTTTCTTTCTTTCTTTTTTTTTTTTTGTTGAGTTGGAGTCTCACTCTGTCTCCCAGACTGGAGTGCAGTGGCCGCTTCCGGCCTGCAGCCCCGACCTGCTGGGCTCTGGCAATCCTTCCACCTCAGCCTTCCAAGTAGCTGGAACTACAGGCGCACGGTACCACGTCTGGCTAATTTTTGATTTATGGTAGAGATGAGGTCTCACCAAGTTGCCCAGGCAGGTCTCGAACCCGCGGGGGCAGGCAATCCACTCACCTCAGCCTCCCAAAGCATGGGATTACAGGTTGAGCCACCAAGCCCAGCTGGACTTGAATTTCTTAATAGATCAATGATCCCATTATCTATCCCCTGGAAAACCTTGGCTGTCACTATGTAGTGAAATTTTACTTATCTTTCAAAACTCCACTTCTCCTTGCATGAAATATCTCCCTACTGATGACTGAGAATTTAGGAACTACCACTCGAATCTTAAATTAATTCCTCAATATTCATTGTGTATCTTGAACATGGATTCTCACATACTGTTTTCTAAAATTTTAAAATTACCTTTATATACTAATATCCTGCATGAAAATTTGCTGAGATAGAACAATGCATCTCACACTCTTGCCTATTAAAAGGTATGGAATGTAGTAGGTGTTCAATGAATATTTATTGTGTGACTCTCCGATTCACTGTTAATAAAACCTCTTATTTTCTCTATCCATAAAAAAGGATCATTTGCTCTCTTAGCACGTGTCATTATATTCCTACATGTCAGCACAGCCATAGGCCTTCCCTGCCCTTTTCACCTTCCAGGAACTCATGGCCCAATGGGAAGAGAGGGATATAGATGAACAGCTTCGAGGAGGGCATGGTAAAGACTGAGGAACTGGAGGAAGGGGTGGGATGGGGGCAGTTCACTCTGCCTGAAGGAATCAGGGAAGGCTTTAGCAAATAGGAGCTTTCTGAAATTTGCCTGGAAGCACCCATGGAGGCTTGCTTACCTTCACTCAGTGAAGGTAATGGTTAGGGTAGCTAAAAGGTGGTAGGTGAATGAGGTGGATTCCGGGTAGAAAGAAGGAAAAGTACAACTACCCAGGGTCATGGAAGGATCAGGGCTACTTTTACTTAATAAGTATCATGAACTGATATTTATATGTAACTGAGAGGTGCCATCTGGACTGATCCTATTATTGCTTTACATTGATCCTGATAAAGTATCATTTATGGTCTAGATTGCAGACACTGGCAAAAAGTGAGAGCTAAGTCTACTGTTTCAAAAAGTATCTTCTCTTTAGATACATGTTATTGAATAGGAAAAATAGTTTTAACAGCATTTCACAATTTTGGTTATCTATTATGTTTGCTTCCTTTTTATTTTGAGCACTGGATCAAAAACAGATTATTTTGCTATGGTCAAGGTCAGTTTCATTTATTTATTATTGCAGAGTAATAACATGCTGTGGTTTTAGTTCTGTTTCTCAGATGGAAAATATATTCTATTTCTCTTTGTGCATGTACAGTACATTTTAAAAACTCATCATATCTTATTGCGTAACTGGGAATAAATTACATAACATCATAATCTCGACCAACCAAACAACTTAAAGATCAAATGCATAATTAACTGCCACTGCTAAAATCAACATTGACAGGACATAGCAGAATCTTGTGATAAAATCAGTGGGGGATCTCCCTTCTCCTGAGTATTTAATTTTTACAGACAACGACAAATGAAGCTAATAGGTACCTGGAATTGGGGAAGAGTGGAATTTTGAAAAAGCTGTTTCTAATGCTTTCTGATTCAAGCTGCATTTTGAAGTAGCATCACTTTAAGAGATGAAGGGCTGAGAGTGGGACTCCCTACTAGAAAATAGTACAACCCACAAAACTCATCTCAATATCAAGATCTGTACTTGAGGAACTGCTGTTGATATCCTTTAATGCAGTCACAATCTTTAATCATAACCGTATGGAATCTGGAAAAAAGGGTACAAGGCCAGTAGTGGGACAATTTGCTCAAGATTATTTTGATCCTTCGCTCAGAGCCATGCTGACAAGTCTAAAAGCAGAGGTCTCTCCCAACAGTTTTTAGCACCTTGGCTGGCCTGATTGGAGCCTAAGGAGACTAGTACTTTTATTTCCATGAAGAATATTCTGGAACGACCCTGTAGTCCGGGCTGGGTATCATGATTATCGAGTAGGAGTGTGGGATGTGAGGACAAGGAAACTTCTACTGAGTCAGGTAGACATGTTTCTACTGCCATGGCCAGCGATGGGAGACAGTGATGTTGAATGAGTAAAGATTCCTGTCCTTGTGCAGAGATTTAGTGCAAGTTATGATATCCAGGCTCTAAGCCTACAGTAGATCTGAAATAGTTGTGTAATCCTTTAGTCATCCTGTCAATGTTCCTTTATTTCCCACAGATGTACTAACATCTGTGCATATCTGGTGAACATCATGTTGCCTGGAGGCAGAAAAGACAGGCTCTGGGAAGACATACAGTCCAGCTTTTACAGAAACTTCATTATGCAGGAGAGGGGAGGGGGACAAGGAAACTTCTACTGAGTCAGGTAGACATGTTTCTACTGCCATGGCCAGTGCTGGGCAACAGTGATGATTAAAGAGTAAAGATTTATGAGGGGGGACTCCAAAACGCTGGAATTTATTTATTAAAAATTGTGTATTTTTTTAATACGTTTAAACTGCAGTCACCTTCAAAGTACTCTCCATTTGATGCAATACATCTATTGAGATGCTCTTTCTACTGCTCAAAGCAGTGTTTGAACTCGTCCATTTTGATGCCTTTTGGTACTGCTGCTGTTTTTTGTTTTACCTCTTCCACACTGGCAAAACATTTCCCTTTGAGGACATTTTCATCCAAAAAAAGTCACTAAGGGTGGGATTGGGTGAATAGGGAGTGTGGGGCACGGGGTCATGATGCTTTTGGCCGAAAACTGATGAACCCTCAGTATGGCATGGGCAGGCGCAGTGCCATGGTGGAAGAATCAGTCGCCTACTTGCCACAAATAATTCACTGAATCTGAATGCAGCCTCTCACAACAACGCTAGCTGGTACACTGATGGGTTTGAGAACACTTACGTATCAGGGGACAAAAAAAAAAGACAATTCCGTTTTTTGGGGAGACCCCTTCGTATACTTAGGATGAAAAATTCATGTTGAGAAGAGATATTTGCAAGAAATTTGAAATATACTGAAACATGAGAGGGGGCGGCCATCAGACCAGTCTTTTTGGCAGGCCTTCGTTGCTCCCTCCACAATGCCTGCTGTTCTGTTCTTACGTGGTTGTGTTTTGCTGTGATCCAGTGCACCCCCACCTGCCAGGGAAGCCACAGCATTATTTAGCTAGGTCTTAGAAGGGACAAGGATTAAAATGTATGAGTTTAATGTCTCTAAGATCTAAAGAACACTTGGAGGCTGTGGTTTTCCAGGACCATGATGAAATGAGTACCTGCAATGGTGATTACAGTAGAGGGAATCGGATGTTCTCTAGCATGAACTTTCCTGAAGACACGTTGGCCTAGCAAAAGGACAGGTAGAAGATCAGCAGAATGGATCACATTGGCTTGCTATCGGAGCTCTGTGGAATTAGTAAACTAAACATCACACCCCAATGCACACATCACAAGCAATGTTAGTTTGGGGATTGAGTGGTCATAGGTTGGCCCTCATGTAGGTTGCAGAAGGGAGTTCTGGTGGAGGTCACTGATGAAGGTAACTGCCTGGAGATGGGGCAAGTGTTTCATGAGCCAAACCAGACGATGTTAATGCACCACACTACCACATACCCCTTAATGTCTCAAATGGTTCTTCCAATTACTGCCTTCCAAAGGCATCATGGAACAACAAGAACACTTGGTGTAGTGACAGTGTCCTGGTTTTGAAGCCTATTGGTGCCAACAATATATCTTTGAGTAGGCTGTTTCTCCAGTTTTTCCACATGTAAAATGGGAATAAGGGTACCTGTTCTATGTCATAGGTTTGTTTGAGGGTCAAGTAACATAACATCTGAGAACATGCTTACTACATTTACTTCCTGGGTAGTGAATGTCATATACACTTGCAGGTAAGGGTAAGTCATCACAGCAACTGTTTGGGTTAACCAGGCCTAGGGCTTTCATTGAACTCCTGGTTCAGTTAATTTCCAGATTTACCTGCTGTTTGCTTCTACTGAGAGCTATCCACAACTGACCTGGCTATCAGGAGACTTGGCACTCAGAGCCACCTCTGCCATATGCTTGTGTCTAAACTTGGGCAAGGTGTTTCTCCTCCCTGAGTCTCAGTTTTCTCAACTGTAAAGTTAAGCTGACCTTGAAGTTTTCTTCCTCTAGCCTATGTAAAGGAGTAACAAAAATGTTTCCAGCTGTCAGAATTTTCCTAATGTGGCTTCCTTAAAAAGTCATGTGCCTTATTAAGTCTATTATGTGATGAAAAGCATACGATTGGAGGAGTAATATTAAATAGGTATACTGACTGCTATATAATTTTAATTCATTAAAAAACTCTATAGCTGCATATCCTAGAAGTTTGGGGGATCAAACATATTGTTTTCTCTCTCTATTGACCTAGAATATTTAATTTATTAAAATATTCATATTTATATGCTCTAGTTTCCCTCCTTTGGGGTCTTCCTTGTTTTTCATTTGGGTAGAATTCCAAATAATGGCATTTATCAGGTATATCCAGGTTTTAGATTGAAAGGGGGGTTCAGTGTGTAATTTCAAGATACAGGTAGAAATACAGGAGTTGGAGGAGAGGAAAAAGAACGTCTGGGTTAGAACAGTTATCACATGACCTTTGACTTAAAGTCAGAGGGCCTGGCTCTGAGTCCTTGAATGGGGGATGTGGGGTAGACGTTAATTTCTTTGAACCTTCATTTCTTCTTATATAAGTGAGAAAAATAATCTTTTACTCTATAAGGTTGGTGATAAAATGATATAAAGAATAAGAAACCCTTTACAAACTCTAATGAGCTATAATGTATAGGATGTAATCATGTCATAGAACTGGAAGGTCAAGGGGGAATGAGATCATAATTCCAAACAAAGGCCTTTCAATGAGGCAAGGTCTAGGGACAATAGGTAAAGATTTGCAAATTCTGAAAGCACTTCCAGCACTTAATGTCCACCACTAATGAGATCTCTGAAATATTGGTATTAGCCTACGGACCAAATGACTTTTTCAATTTCCATATATCCTGCTTCAAATTTAGGTTTTTCACACTCAGCTGCACAAGTCCATGTGAAAGCTGCGGGCAGAGACCAAGGGCTGGATTAATTCTTCTTACTGCCGCTGCATTTCAAAGTCTTGACTTCAAAGCCTCCAATTGACTTCAAAGAAAAACTCTTTAGGGCTTTAAGCTGCTTTTCACTGTGTAGACCTAAGTGAAATTATCCTCAGGGGCATCAGCAGAGAATGAATTCTGGGTATTCTGGCCTGATTTAGAAGAAGTGTCATGTAAAGTGAGACAATTTCTAGGAAAGTAGGAATGGACAGACCAATGTAGAAATTCCCAGACAGCTCTGGAACATTTTCTTGTTCTAACCACATCAATTGAAAATCTTGGGTAGAGGTGGTAGCAATAGAACAATTGCTATTTCAGATTAAAATTTCAGTGGGAAGGAAGAACTTAATAAATTACATGAAATAATATATAACCTTGGGAGGAAGTGATTCTGGCATCTGGATACAAGATGTGGCCAAGGCAGAAAATGTTGGACATTATTAGACGGATGTTATAGAACTTAAAATGAAAAAATTCGGTGAAAATAAAACTAGAATCCCATTACTTAAGATACTAAAAGGGAAGACAGTACAAGTGATATAGAAAGTTCAAAAAACAAAGCTGATATATTCGATTAAAAAAATAGGAATTCCTAACAATGGCATTTATGAGATATATCTGGGTTTTGGATTAAAATGGGGTTCGGTGCATTTTAAGAAGGCATTCTACAGCTAAAGATTTTTTCTTTTTTTAGGTGAGAAAGCAGAATTTATTGAGAGGACAGAAAGGCTCCCACAGTGGGAGGGGACCCGAAGAGGTTGTCCCTAAAGAGTTTTAATTAAGGTCTCATGATCAGGCCGCAAGGGACTAAAGGTGCTGTGATAGGTCATACTATTTCTACCCCAGTTGACATTAAAAATATATAGCTATTTCCACGTAGTCATGATGTCTGGCTTGCCAAATTTCTACCATCCTCAAGGATAACTAACTTGTCACTGGGTGACAGGAACAAGAAGACTTCAAAGAGTTAAAATAATGAGATGAGAAAAATAAGACACAAGTTTTTGAAAATAAATGTAAAATTCCTGCACTTGGATTAAAAAATCGTGTGGTGCAGAATTGGGGAGTTCTAACGTGAAAGAACTTCAGATGCATCAGATTTAAGAAGTCCAGTACATGTAAGGACTCGTCCTGTTTAACATTCTTATCCGTTTCAATTTCTGTGTTTCTGAGAGTCTATGAATCATTCTGTCATTAAATGCTTTGTCTAGAGAGAAGCAGTGAAGAACAACAGACTGTGTGAAACTGCCTGTATTTAGAAAATTCCACTTCGGACAGAATCACGTTGGAACTACTTGCCCATGGGTCTATGCTAACAGTGAATTTAGTTAATACCAACTCCTGACATATAATATTCATTATTAGAAATTTTAGAAATATTTCTTTCTAAATATTTTTGTCCAGGTTTCTGATATCAAAATTTTGACATCCACACAATGTATTAGAAAATTTTGATATTTGTACAATATATTGAAAATGCCATGTTGTGATACAGGATGTAGGCCAATAGCGACATCTTTAACCTGTAGTATCAGACAAGTCAGACCTACTGTCTGATACACAATTGATCAGTGCTGAGATCTCGATGTCAATTGCTTATAAATAAACACAACACACATAAGCTGTTAATTTGTAAAATGTTAAATGTGCAAAATCAACAAGAGCACACCATTTGCCACAGTTAAATATTAATGTAGGTTCCATAAAATGGGGGTTTGGTTTGATTTTTAAGGGTATTTAGGGAAAAACAAGGAAGATTTAAAAAAAAAAACTCTTACCATACAGGTATTTTCCTTCATTAAATGCAAATAAAAATGAGAAATAATTTCTTTAAAAATGTAATAACATATAGTAAGAACAGATAGTAAAAAATAAAACTAGATAGCATTAAACTTTAAAAATTCATACCTGTTATTGTGAAGCCACCTAAAAAAGAAAAAAAAAACCAAGTGTTACAATTTAATTTACACTCTAAATAACAAATATCAGTGACATCAGACTGCTTGACAACCCATCCAAGGTACAAAATCATGCCAAGTTATGCTTACAATTAAGAGAATAGGAAAACATCCATTTATGACTGAATCATTGATCATTCTTTTAAGATTATGGGATTTGGAGCACAAACTTATTTATTTTGTGCATACCTAAGAAATCACTGACATTTTTTAAAGGTTGTACTAAATTAAATATGTAATATAAACTATTTGACCTTAGCAGAAATGAGGCCAATGGCCCTAAAAAAACAATCTTACTGGCAAATCAATAGAAATAAAATAGCGCTACTATATCACCTGACAGAAATGGAAAATATCCTAGAAAAAATGGAAAGGTAATGCAAGAAATGAAATGCTTACCAAGCTCATTCAATAACAGGGCTGTGAAGGAAACAGACAAAGACAAACACAGAATAAGAGACCAGATGAATAATGAAGGTAAGAGGAATATCAGCAGAAAGAAATCCAGGCAGATCTGATTAGAGTAGTAGGGAGCCACTGCTAAAAATTATGGGAGCACCCAAGGAAACGTGCTGTTGGGAGTATTTCTGAATAAACAAACCCAACTGAAATTTTTGGAAATGTAATTGAAGACACACACACACCTATATACAGTTATGTATATAGGTGTGTGTGTATATTTCACCATATAGATCATTTCTTTACATTTAGTAAGACATTTCTACTATATATGTTTATACATAGTGTATATATCTAGTTTACCAAATATAATAGAAACTTTGTATGAAGTTAATTGATTTGAGTCTTCCTCATTAAAAATTGCCTGGGAGTTAGTCAATCCAACATATGGCAGTTTTAAATCACCAGGATCTCAGGTATCATACCTTTTATTCAACAAGAACAGGTTAAGTATTCTGGGAAATTCCATTTCAGCTGCCCTGTCTAGAAGGGGTCTTGGGTCCCAGTAAAGCTCTTTCTCTGGATGTTATATTGTGGCCACCAAGAATTGTTTCTGTTTTAAAAATCCTCAAAGTTTAATAGTCCCCAAAATTAATGCTTACTTATGTCCTTATCTGTGACTTCCATAGGTTATTAGATTACCAGAATCCATTAGTGGACATATAACTCCATGAAATTGACAGTGCAGGAAGGGTGGAGGTACGTAAATAATTTGTCTTTCGGGTTATGTGATTTAAACCCAGACTATGTCATAGCACCTTATTTTAGTAAAAACAACCTGACTAAATGTTTTAAGTAAATTACTTTATGACTTGTAGGTGGGAAAGTTACAATAACTTTTCGGGCCTAGTTTTCTCTGCAATGATAGTGGCATTAGAGGCTACTTTCTAAAACCAGTCAGTAATTTATTTATAGTGACAAGAATCCACTTGGCGTGTATGAAACTGGACAGTGCTATTAAGAAATTTTAATTTGCAGTTGCATGAGGGCATATTTTACTAAAGCGACAATCTAAGAGCTATATCCAAGATGCTCTTCCTTGAGACAAAAGACAGTTATCTGGAGGAATACATTTAGAAGTAAGTGCTTTTTCTTAGATGTTAATGAGGCATTTTTGACCCCATCTTCATAAGAAATCAGCACCAGTTTTTGTCTTTTTTCCCTTCCATCTACTGCCTATGGAGAATACGAAATGGGTTGCATTAAAATGAGTCTCAAGTGCTCCTTCCTCCTCACTCCAAAGACTCCTTTTGTCATTTTGAACTTGATTAAGTCAGGAACATACACTTTTTAGTTTTCACTCAATGGACTCTGAAGCCAATGAGTGCTTACAAATGTGGGATTAAATTTCTCCAACTGTTGGGTCTGTATAGAAATTTGTTCTCTATATCTTATTTTTTCCCTTTACATATAAAAATGTAAATTTCTTACAAAGTGATTCTCATCATCTCCTACACTGCTCTCATCGATTGTTTTATGCTATTAATAAAAGCTATTAATATGTGGTATACTCTTTTTACTTAATAATGACATCAACAGGATCTTTTTTAAAATGGCCAAAATTAGACAATAACTATAAAACATCCCAGTAAGCATTCAGAATAAAAAATCATCTATAAAGCTGATATAAATTTCTGTTCTTCCTTATTAAACATAGATATGAAATCAAAGATAGGAAAAAAATTGCTTCTTTGTTCAAATATTTCCTAAGGATATAAGTAAAAATCCACAAAATCTAGTTATTGATTTTACTTTTATGTTTCCTTTTTTATTATGCATGTTAAAATTTATTACTTCTATAAGGAACCAAAGATTCTGACATGTAAGACTGGATAGGCCTTTCGCAAGAGTTGGGTTCTTACTGAACAACCTTATCCTTCTGACTAATGAAAACTGATATGACTATGGTTTCATATATATAATACCTTGGAAATGTCATATTTGATGATATGAAAAATATCATGCCAAAAATGAGCCTTAGAATATTGATAACACTACTCTTTAAGGGTCTTTGTTGTTCTTCTTGTTTTATTTTTTAACTGGATTCTCTAAAGAAGTTTAATTATTTAATTCTTCTGACGTTTCCTATCTGTTGCCATTAGAGCCATCTACTACTACTAGTAGGTATTCAGTAGTTTTTTTTGTTCCTTCCAGCTTTATTGAGGTATGATTGACAAGGTATTAAGTAGTCTTTATCACTAACGTTTTAGGGTAGGTTTAGCAATGAGAGCAACGTTTAAGAATGAACTGTGAGTAGTGAAAAACTGCACACATTCTTTTGTGTCATCAGTTTCTAATTACAGGAATGTTTTCCAGTATTTTAAAATGTGGTTGTAATCAGGGTTAGTTGGTTATTTCCTGAAGAGAATGGGCACTTGTGAATTAGGGAAGGGAAATGAAACTGCTAAAGCTTCAAAGGCAATGAGGTATAGTACTTGGAAGCCGAGGAAGAGGAGAGAGTTAAGTTGTGAGAGTAGGCGACACGGAGAGAGAAGAGTACAATTTCTCGCTGGTATGTCTTTGTATACTCTCACACCTTTCATTCCTCTTCTTATCCATTTTGGTTCCTCAAGCACAAGGGAGAAACTGCACTCTTTCTCATATTCCTCACGGTCAAATATTCTAATGGTAATGATCTTCCTGTGGGAACACAAGACAAAGGCAAAACAAATGGTTGGAGTCACACGCTCATGCTCTTAGTGTCCACCAAGCTGAATGTTACTGTGATGTTATGGAGGGAAGAACTGGCAGCACATGGACCTCCTGAGGTATGTAAAAGGGCATCTTGGATACTCTCAGCTGGCTCCATCAAGTTTTCTTTGCTAATGGATCACTTTCACAGATTCTTCCTGCTTCGGTGAGCCGTCAATAGGTAACCCAAATCGGGAAGATAAATCAGAAAGGTGGCTTGGTGTCAGCATCACTTAGCATCTGCACCAACTTCCCCAGACAGGGAGAGGTTTGACCAACTACCCTAAAAATTAATCTCCCAGACATTAACGCACAGTGTGGCCAACACTGCCTGATGTGGTCACAGGCGCGCCTATGGTGGCCAGCGAGAGGTCCATGCCCTGTTACATGGGTAGAGGGATGTGTGCGTTGTAAGTCATGTTTTGAAGAGTGCAGGCATCCAGGGGTGGCACAGGCCAGCAGAAGCTGTTGGGCTCAGCCCTGGAGCAGCTACCCCACCTTTCTTCTCACTCATTTCCACCAGGCGGGGCTCTCCAATCTCAAGGAAGAAGGTCTTGTTTTTCTCATACTCCTCATCATCAATTACCTTGACTGATATTGTTTTGCTGAAACAGAGAAGAATAGAAATTGACGAACAAGGGGAAGAGGAAAGAAAAGGAACATAAAGAAGAGGAAAGCAAGGTTAACAAGTTGCACTTCCAGACAGTCATTGAGAAACTTCTGCACTGTGAGATTTTTTTTTTTTCAAGAATGGGTATCAGATAGGTCTGAAAGATTAGAGAGGTCACCCAGTGTATGGCTCCCCTGCCTGGGGTCATGAAATTATTTCGGGCAAAATATAGCACTCGGCACTAATAAGTCTGTCATCATCATAAGAAGGAAAAGCAGAAAAGTACAGAACATCATAATAAGAAGAAAAGAAAAATATATTTATTTAGTAAGTGCCTTAACCGCTGGATTGTCTGAGCTGTGCCCTGCAATTTACTCCTTTAGAACAAATCAATAGATCACATCAAAATCTTAACAGAGGTTATCTCTGAGTAATAGGCTTATGGGTCATATTTTCTCTTCATTGTGCTTTACTATATAGTTCCAAACATAATATTTTATCATAGCATTTTATTAAAATAGTAAAGGCATACAAGCTTCACAGAAGAAAACATAAAGTGTTTTATTGTACCCCACCCAATGTCTTAGAATCAAACTCTTACTCAGGTTAGTCAGATTTTCCAACTAGACCACAACAGGAAGTTGTTCCTGTTTTTTTGCCTTTCTAAAGATGGAAGCTATAGCCTCACAACAGCTGTTCTGAAAGTGGGGTGGCACAGGGCGGGTGGGAGTCATGATGTTGTAGATGTTTTCATCCCATCCGAAGTTGAGTTTTAACTTTTGCTAAATATGCCATTTACACTATTTTCAAACTCCACCAGGACGCCAAGGTGTTTCGATAAAAATTATTCCTGTAATTAACATTTAACAATTTCTGCCCTATGGTCCTAAGGCTGTCAGTGGCTGACAGGCAGGTCGGACAAATGCAAATATTACACAAATCCCCACTTCGCATAAGCATCCTTGATGACTCTGAAAGAAAATCAATCTAATGTTAACTTTTAATTAATAAGGTCTTAAAAGCTTTATATATTACAACTTACTCAGAGCCCCCTAAACATTGATTTGTCTTTGAAAAAAAATTTTTTTTAATGGCATTGGCCAAGAACATTTCTGATTCGACTTTTTTGAAGCAATTTTGAGTCTGTACAGAAGCAATATTTTAATGGTATGGATACTCTAATTTGGGGGGAGTTTTCTAGGTCTTCTGGAAGGAAACTGGTTTGTAATCTTGTTTTTATTTTGCTGATCAAAGCCATCAAGTTTCATAAGACCTATCCATACCAGGAAAGAAGAACACCAGTCTTCTTTCCTAGTATGAAGAAGGCATAGGTAGAACCTGCTTTTAATTCTCTCTGAATTCCTCAGTCCCTGATGCCAAATGCTTAAGTCTTGCTTTCTTGGCTTAGCATTGTGGAAGTGAGACTAAGCGACTGGTTGTGGTCCCCTAGAGCCCCATAATGTACTCTCTGTTCCTCAGCTAAAGAACATTCCTGCCTGATGCTCACATTCCAATGTCTCACTCCTAAGAAGCTGGAGCTCATGAAATGGCCTTTTTTAATCTCAGCTCTGTCCTCACATCCTGAAATACTAGCACTAGATGACCAGCTATATGTGACAAAAGCAGCAATCATTTTTTAAAGAGTAGTTGGATATTTATAAAACTATCAACAGCATGACAAAATCCAGTCACAGGCTAATTGTGAACAATTCCTGCCTAACTCTTACAACTATTTTTGTGGAATTTACCTATTTACTTAGTATAGACATACTTTAGCTTCCCCTGACTAAATTGGGATATTTAATTGTCCATCAATGCCCCCAAATACAAAATATTAGTGAAGGTGCAAGAGGATGGACGTAGGAATGATGATTCTTATACTTTCTATTTCAGAACTGAATTTGATGTTCTAGATTAGGTCAAATTTACTCTACAAAAACATACCAAATGTCTCTCCTCTTTGTCATCAAAGCTTAAGCATTTTAGGTATTGGTTTTCATCTTACAAGTCTTATAGTTGTACATTGCTTCTTAAACAATCAGCTTCATGAGACTGGGAGGAAACTGCTGGTGCTCACTGAAAGTCCTCTGGACTTGATGGCCCAACATCATTATCAAGGCACTTCATTGTAGGTTACACCAAATGGAAGAAACCCCTTCTTCCCATTGTGAGTGAGTCAGGTTGCAATATTCTTGCATGTATTACTTAAAACATTTTATCTTACATTTCACCGTATTGCATTCCCAACCCAACATCTCATTACATATTTTATTGTATTGTAGAATTAAAGAAAAGACTATGAGGATAACAGAAGTAGCCTTGGGGACAAGTGTTTGTGTGTGAAAGGTATACGTTTCATGTCCACAGGGAAACTTATTCACAAATAAACCACTAAGCAACATAATGTTTCTTATCTTTGGTGACTATCATAAATTTTAATCCTCTATTGCTCTAACAGCTTTATTGTCTATACTCTGAGTAGCTGACGAGTGTGAGAAATATAGCTATATGGGCTCACACAATTTGTTAATACAATAAGATGAGCATTTACAATTTATCATTAGTACTCTGATAGAGATATTTTCTATTCACTAGGGTTACAATCTTTAGAAAATACTTAAGCATTTGATAAATGTAATACTGGAAAATCAAAAATGAAGAAAAAGAAAAAAAGTACTTCTGTCGGTGCCTGGCAAAGACATCCAAAATAGATGGGATTTGCATAATGGCATATCATTTCAAAATCATTAGTAATAGAATCAATAATGCCCCTGACAAGAAGAACCATTAAATTATATATTGATTTAGCTCCTCTTGCACAGTGAAGCTATTAATAGGAAACTTGATTATTAAGGGACATTTCAGAGGATCTAAAATGGCAGGATGAAGTCAGTCCTTATGAATTAGCTCTCTAAATCAACAGAGGCAAAAATCAGAAGGCACTGGTAATGTTCACATTTTGCTTCAGAACAGAACTCTCCCTCCCCCAGCAAAAGTAGCAAATAAACCAATGCAATTTTTAAAGAAACACATCTCTGAGAGGCCTTCTTCTCACTTTCCAGATCCTAATGCATGAAAGATACTGTGGCCTCTTCTTCCACCACAGGGGATATTACATGAGGGGATTTGCTTTGGTGAAAGATGCCAGTTATGCTGATTTGATAATCAGAAGAAGTATGCCTCTGTTCCTCACAGTTCTGCAATAGAAATGGAATCTCAAGGTTTGAAGGGACCTTCGGTCTGCCCCATTGTCATACCAATCTCATGTTCACAGGGCTTTTGCGCTGTCCAAAGAACTCCATCTCTCTGAGAACACAGATTCATGTTGGCTGCTCTATTCTGTTCTGTTTTGTTGTCCAATGGGAAGCAGTCAGATAGCTGTTGTTACTACTTTAAATTGATAGGTTAACAAAAACAAGACTGAAACAGTCAGGTAGCACTTAATCCAAATATAATTCTTGCATTATTATTGCACTAATGAGTATCAAATAGAAAAACTGATATGATGCAATTTTCAACCACTATATTTATTATAAAGAAGGTTAGAGAATTCACTAGATTTTTTTTTACATCTCTTTAAATTGGACAGTGTAGTATAAAAATTGTATTTTCTGGAAACTAGCAAAACAGTTACAAATCTTATGATAACATTAAAATATTTCTCAATATGCTCAACATTTTTATGGAAGTACAGTTTGGTTCTATTTCTAAAAAAAAAGAAAAAAATTTTTGGTTAAGAAAGATCAGTTTATTTAGTGGAAAAATACAGATCATTTCTTTGATTTTTGCAGGGCTTTTCACATGATGTTACCAAACTAACATCTATATTTTACTTTCCAGTCTCTCTCTCATCTGATGGGTCTCAAAGGCCTCAAATATCTTCAAACAGACTAGCAAGGAGTCCTTATATCTGGTGGTGACTCAGGCAGACGGTCAGAAGGAAAGAAAGAGGTGGCTTTATTAATAAGGGTTGAAAAAGAAAATCTCTTCAAAACATATTTTAGTCTTCGATTGTTAAAGCCAAAGTGGTATCACCGTCTCTTTTTCAATTTAAGCCTTAATTTGTCCTTCTGTGGTTTCTTTTCCCTAAGATTTCCCTAGATGTTAGAAGAAGATGAGAAAAAGATGGGTTGGAGGATTAGAGAAGAGACTTCTTTTCAAATTTTCATACAAAAGATTTCAGTGAGGATTTCGCATATTATGACTCTTTCTTTCTTTCTTTCTTTCTTTCTTTCTTTCTTTCTTTCTTTCTTTCTTTCTTTCCTTCCTTCCTTCTTTCTTTCAATTTATCCTCTCTTAAGGCATACTTAGAGGGCAATAAAACAGTGGACACTTTGCATTTCTTAATTCACGGATCTTGATAACAACCTTAGAAGTTATTCCTACTACCAGCAATTGACAGAGAAAACAACGACTCTCAGAGAAGTCAGTAACTTCCAAGGTCACAAAGTGAGTCTCCTGTGACTAGTTCCAAGGACCAATACCTTTCAATGATATGACCCATAGTCACCCACCAGGTCCCTTACTCATTCAACTGTGCAGTGTTTTTATGACCACTTTAAAGGATCTAGGTCATTATTTTAAATTAATGTTGAGGTTTATTGTTTCATTTTTATATTAACAAAGAGTGCCTGTATGTATAATTACAGAATTTCAATTCTATTTTGAAATGGCTACCGCACATATTACAGTCCATGATGGCTGACTTCAAAAGTTAAATCCTTGAAGAGTTAACTGGTAAGTACCATGATCACACAGGGGCTCTGAGGATTCAACAGCCAACCAGCAGCCTCAGCCTCACCTGGGGTGGGAGACTTGTTAGAACTGCAGAATCTCAGGCCTCATACAGACCTACAGAGTCAGAATCTGCACTTAAACAAGATTTCCAGATGACTCCTTTGCATGGTGAAGTCTGAAAAATGCCAATCTAGAGTGGGAGTGGATTATTTTTATTAAGTTGGATGACAAATTAAGAGGCAGTTATTTTACACAACAAATTGGATCTTATGTTATAATTATAAAAGGGTTATGCTTTGGACCTGGTTGCATATTAAACTCACCTGTGAGACTTTGCAAACTATAAATGTGTAAACCCTCTTCAGATCAGTTACATCAAACTCTCTGCTTGTGAAGTCCCAGCATGAATACAGTTTTTGAAAGTTTTTTTTTAATACATTAAATAAAGAATAGGTAGAATTGTGAGAAACTCATCTCATAGTCAAAACTAAATTTTAGATCTCATTAGCAATCTAGTTTGAAACAGGGAGAATCATTTGCTTTGTCCTTCTCTGATGTTCTTTTCTAGATTATACTGTGTACTTAAAGTTGTTTTCCCCTCTCAGGAAATGGTGGTCTCAGCAGGCAACCTTAATAGTACAAGTGAGAAAAACACCTTTAGTATTCAGGCATCAGAATATAAACCCATGAAGAGTGATTTCCTTCTCAGTAAGGTGATAGAAACTCTGTTGATATGTTTTAGCACAACGGTGGTTACATCTGGAGAGTAGACAGTGTTTCAGTTGCCATAGAAGACGGTGATGTCTCATGTCCCTCCTCCCCACCGCCTCAGAACTTCTGAGCCACGTCAGTGAAAGGTCATTCCGTGAAAGTAGAAGCTTCCCACATGAACGCTATCACATTATCAGACTCAAGGAAGAAGTGACCCAGGACTAACCACACATGAACCCTGCAACTTCTCTGATCCCAGAGTGACATCATCAGTTAAGATGAATATGAAATTTGATCCACAGCACACCTGATGTTAAAAGCTTCGAGATAAACTTCTACAACTCAAAAAGACAAATACAACTAACAAGCAAACAAAAAATAGACAAAGATTCTGAATAAGCATTTCTCCAAAGAAGATAAACAAATGACCAATAAGTACATGAAAAGATGCTCCATGTCATTAGCCATTAGGGAAATTAAAACCTAAGCCACAATAAGATACCAAGCCACACGCAGTAGAGTAACTACAATAAAAAAGACAAACAATAACAAGTGTTGGTGAGCATGCAGAGAAATTGAAACCCTCATACACTGCCAGTAGTAACGTAGACGGATGCAGCCCCTTTGGAAAAAGTCCTCAGAAGTTTAAAAACAGAGTTACTATATGGCCCAGAAATTCCACTTTTATGTATATGTCAAAGAGAATTAAAAACACATTTCCATTAAAATTTGTATGTGAACGTTCCATAGCAGCATTATTCATAATAGCCCCAAAGTGGAAATGACCTAACTGTCCATCAACCGACGAATGGATAAATATAATGTGTTATATTCACACAGTGGAATACTTTTCAGCAATAAAAAGGAATAAAGTACTGATACATGCTACAACATGGATGAAACTTGAAAACATTATGCAAAGCGAAAGAAGCCAGCTGCAAAAGGCCACATGTTGTATGATTCCATTTATATGAAAAGTCAAGAATAGAAAAATATAGAGGCAGAAAGTAGAGCTGGGGACTTAGGGGAAAAGGGGAGATGGATTGCTAATAGATAACAGGATTTCATTTGGGGGTAATGAAAGTGTTCTGAAATGGACTGTAGTGATGGTTGCACAATTCTGAGAATATACTAAAACCCAATGAATTGTATATTTTAAGTGCATATTCTTGAGGTATGTGAATTATGTCTTTTGAGTCTGTGTGTATGGTTTTGTAGTCAAATTCTTATTTATTTATTTTTTTTGTAAGAGGAAAAAAGATTCTCAGCTTTAGAGGGGCTTGCTTATTAGTTTATGTGTGCTAAAATAGATAAATGTTGAAATCTCAATGATTTACCACAATGCAAGTGGGTTTCCCGGTTGCATGAAATCTTTTTTTTTAAATAAAAAAAAAATTTTATTTCAAAGATGTGGGGTACAACTCAGTGTTAGATACACAAATGTTCATTATGCATGTACCCTTGTTGATGAGACATATCCCCGCCCGGCAGATTCCCACCACTACCAATCTCACCCCCACACTCCCCTAACAGTTTCCACAACTGCCAATCCCTTTCTTATAGTATTAACGATAATTGTTCAAGGTCCGCTTATAAGTGAGAACATATGATACTCAGTTCAAATTATGTCTTAATAAAGCTTATATATATATATATATATATATATAAGCTTTAGGCTAAACCCTAGTCTTAGAAAAGGCTGTTTTCTTGAGTGGGAAAAGATTGTAAGAATGCTTGAGGTTTTCAGGAGGTGTTTCAAACTCTGCTAGTATTGTTAAACAGAAAACTAGAATACTGCATGCAGTGGGACATTGAAGTCGTTTACATCAAAGCTCAGCCTTGTCTGTCAGCTCTACTACCCCTCACTGCAGCCCTTTCTTCAGGATTTCACACAGAATGTTGCCTGCCTCCTCCAGGATCAAGGGCTATTGATGTTGTACATTGACATGCTAAGCATTTCTGGTGGCTGTTACCTCAGGCTGGCTTCCTTGGCTTGTTTCTTTTGCCCAAAGTATTAATCGTTATGAAAATGTCAGGAGTAGCATTTCTTTCATGGTATGTATCATAAAATGAAAGGAAAGGATAATTATGGGGATGCCTACTGCCCTCATAAAGTCAATAGCTCTGTTCAAGTCATCTTGGGCATTCTCTAGCTCCTTTGTGGGCATTTACTTCTCCGTACCTGCAAAGGGATGATAAACTTGCCATGGGTTGCCTTTGTATCACTTGTTTTAAAGTTCTGGTGCCCTTTTTTTCCTCCTTTCCAAAAACTGATTGGTGAGTTGCTTAGTGATATGGGGTTAGGGAAAGAAAGGGGCAGTTGGAGAAGATCCAGGCATATATACTTGTCATCTACTGTACGTGTACTAAATCAATTCCTCCCTTTTGAAAACATTCCAAATGGTACAAGAACAGGCTGTGACTCATATTATTTCTACAAACATATATATATATATACATGTATATATATATTGAGTTGGAGTCTCCATTGCCCAGGCTGGAGTGCAGTGGCACGCTCACGGCCACCACAGCCTCGACCTGCTGGGCTCCGGTGATCCTTCTACCTCAACCTTCCAAGTAGCTGGAACTACAGGCGCGTTCTACCACACCGGGCTAATTTTTTATTTATTGTAGAGATGAGGTCTCGCTAAATTGTCTGGGCTGGTCTCGAACCCACGGGCTCAGGCAATCCACTCACCTTGGCCTCCCAAAGTGCTGGGATTACAGGGTGAGCCACCAAGCCCAGCCTCTACAAATATTTTTACATCATTTTTAGATTATTTGAAGAAACTTTGGGTATGGATTCACTTGGGAATTTGCTGAATAGACCATGCTAGGATACTTCTAGCAAAAACACTAAATGCTGTCTTAAATCTATAATTTCCTCTCTTGAAATGTCAAGAGCATCAACTGGAACTCAGATCACCTAGGTTCATAACTTGGCTCTGCCACTTTCTAGCTGAGTATTTGGGTTAGTTTTGGCATCTTTCTAAATATCCATGTTATAATCTGTCAAACGAGGTTAACAAAACTTACTTTGCAAGGATTATGATGTTTAGTGTTGTGATGATCAAATAATGGGTGTCATCATTTATCAAATGTGGAGAATAAAATTTTGCAGGGGGTTGCAAAGATGAGATAAGATAATAATGCAAAAATTGTTTTGTAAATGGTCATAATGTATTAGGTACTCCTGCTATTCTTAGTTGAAAAGAAGTGGCTTCTTTTGCAGTTCTTACCTGCCTGTTCACTCAGTCACCAAAAAGGACAGCTGGCAGATGGTGGAGGTGAAGGTGGGAAAATTTTCAGTGGAGTAAGGAGAAATGCCCTCAAACCCACTTATAATTAGCTTTGGATCAATTCCCATTAGATGGGGTATTTAAGTACAGAACTCTAAACTCAAAAGGACAAGAAGTGCAAGAGCTAATGTTTAGCTTCCCAGCCCAGTTCTGCCAGGCCCTCGTCTGCCGCTATCAGGCTACACACCAGGGTCTGAAGTCACACTTTTCCTGTGGTTCCTGCTATGAAGCAGAGTCTGGCAAACAGCGAGGGTGCTAGTCTGTAATTTAAATAGACTCCAGAGATGAGAGCTGCTCAAGTAGCTAAACCAAAGTAATTCTCCAGGATGCCTTGTCATGCATTCCCTGATCTCTTTGCCTTGTCAAGTGGTTATTGAAATCATTGCTTTAAGCAGAGCAAGGGACAGGGACAGCTAAAATCCTGCTGTTCCCACAGAGGTCATGGAGTCTTAGAGAGCACTGGAGTGGGAGTGGATGTTTTCCAATATAGCCTTGCTCTATTTTATTTTCCTCTCACTTTTGAAACTGAATGGCAACCAATTCCTTTTTTTCAAATGCAAAATAGGAACAAATGTAATTCTTCTTTGGTCTCTCTCCTTTTAGAAATCAATTGTTAGTTTTGGTCTTAAAAGAAAAACCTGTGAGCTACTTTCTTGCCCTTAGAAGACATTCTGGTTGACCAATGGAAAGAGATACTCCAGGGATCCATAGTCATTGTTCCAATAAACAATATACTAGCTATGTCTCCCAGTGTTCTATCCTCTTATGGTAGGCTACAGAGAAAATCACATGAGTAAAGTTTACTAAGAGAAAATAACATGGGTGCACTAAAAATTGACCATAACTTTGTGATTTATAAAATTCATACCTTACCATTGTCTCACTCCTCTGCATTCAATAAACTTCAGTCTTAAGGAAGGTAAAAGCAATAAGGATCTTCGATTTCTTACCTAAATGTGTATGCTGAGATAATTTGTCCATTCAGTGAAAATATGAAGTGGATCAAACATTGGGCACCATGTTGAAAAATGTCAAAATAGATCTAACTCTTTTTTATTGTTTAATAACATTGGCATTTCACAAATTCTATGAAGGGCCACTTTAAAAAAAATGATGGACAGGGTGCTCAACATCTTAAAACTTATGCTTTAACTTATTCTTAGATTACATATTTATCTATAGTCTGACATCTTTTTAAAATTTTTAATTAACTAATTTATTATAAAGATGTATGTAACTGTACTTTTTGAAAGGGAGATTCTCTAGAAAAAGTGTTTTAACAAATTCGTCAAAGTTGAAGGTAATGTTAAGACAGCTTTGTAACAAAAAGCATCTTTTCTATAATTTGAAAACATAAGCATGTTTGATTCAGTTTTAGAAATAATCATCAGTCCTCAATTTGCCACTGCCTTTTATAAGAATCAGAATGACAATGAAATTAATGCTGCCGGATTTCAAAATGACTGCCAGTTTCCCATTCTTTTCAAAAACTCTCTATTCATCCTGAATATTTTAAACATTCCTGGGATGTCATTAGCCTCTTTCCAGAGATTATTTCTACTTTTGGTCCTTACTCCTTTGTCAAGTTTTTTTTTGTTGTTCAAAGTGCAGAGTTTCATGAAAAACAATGGAAGGATTTCACTTCTGAAATGTTATAGGGCAGCAGCTAGAATATGCCGAAAGCATTTCTATCAGAAGGAGACCAGGTTTACAAACAGAATACCAGGAAACAAGTTGAGCTTTCTTAAGTTTTTAAATTCATATTAACTTCTCTCTTTTCTTTCATCTCCTCTCTATGTCTATGACGACAAGATATACAGTGGCAAATCAAACTCTTTCTGCATGCACTCATAAAATATTCTTAAAAATGGATCCCAACATAGCTAAAATAAACCAATAATTAGCGAATTAATGTCAAATTTTTTTGTTTTTGCAGTTAAGAAGGAGATTTAATTATAGGGCTGCTGAACAAGGAGGCAGAAGGAAACCTCAAATCCATCTCCCCAAAGAGTTTAAGTCTAGGGCTTCTAAGGCTTTTTGGGAGTGGGCCCAAGTGTGGAGATTATTGATTGGTCAAAGAGTGCAGGGTGAAGTCATGGGACAAGAAGATGAAGAAACTGTTTTCTTATGTTGCTGCCATTTTGCTATGGGGGTCTTCAAACCGGTTGTGAGCTGTTTTGCTGGAATTCAGATTCTGAAAAACATCTTAAGCAATTCTTAAACAAAAGCCTTGTGATTCTAACATCCCTATCTATAGAACAATGGGATGCATATGGTGAGATATCAATTTTTAAATTTCATGTTTTTGCTCCATGTCTAATGTTTTACTGCTGCTTTAATTAGATTATGCAATCAAGACTTGTGTCTTCATAGTATATATATTCTATGAATATGTTTGGATTATACAATTGAGTCTTATGGTTTATGAAAAATTAAATAAGAAATAAGAATATGTATTGGCTATTTATCAAGGGGGATATAAGGCTGGAAAGGCAGGTTGGGCTCAGTTTTGTTTATCCTGAAAGTGTCCTGTGGGCTCTACAGGATGTCTATTAAATTACAGTCTGTAGGTAATTGTAATATGATGGTAAATATTTGTGTATCTAAACATAGAGAAGGTGCAATAAAAATATGAAATTAAAATCTTATGTAATCAACATCGTATATGTAGTTCATCATTGCCCAAAATGCCATTATGTGGCACATGACTCTATTTTCAATGTTAATTTGTCTTCATAAGTAACATAGTTATTAAGGCTCATCATGTCAATGTTACCATGACTCTGAGTGGTTCCACAGTATTATGAAGTAAAATGACCTCAAATACTTTCTTAGGAAAAGGACCCAGGTTGTAGAATTTACTATTCACACCTATATTAGTTATTCTAAGGCTCAAATGCTTTCTCTGTAAAATGGTTATTACAGCATTTATTTCATCTGATTACTGCAAGTATTAATTGTGGTAGTAATATAAAATCCTTAACACAGAGTCTGGCACATAGTAGGTGCTAAATAAATATTATCTATTATCATTATGAACATGAAAACTGTTGTATAAGGTTAAAAACTGGGACTTTTGGAATAAGATTGCCTGCGATCTCATGCAAATGACATAACCTATGCCTTACCTTCTTCATCTGAAAAATGAAATAATCATATAAGGTTGATGAAAGGACAAGGAGATTAAATGAGAAGACAGAACAGGATCTGGTAAGCACTGAATAGTGATTTATCATCAACATTATAATAGTAATAATTATAAAGAATGAGGAGAAAAGAGAATAGGAACTATAGTATCAGTAAAGCTAATTTATTGATATCAAGGGGGAGGTCACTATACAATGACAGATTTTTAAAAAGTCTGATTTTCAGTGTCCTTTTGGCTCTTGCTTTTCCTGATAACTTAGACAAAACTAAACTTTTTCTGAACATAGTTTTGTCCTTGTTTGTTGAAAACATCATAAGTTGCCAGAATGGACAATAGTTTACATTAGCAAGTTTGTAATTCATAAGTTCTTTCTTAATAAATACAATTAAAATAATGTGGGTTGCCTTAGGATAGTGTGTGTTCACCTTTTTAAGTGTTTTCCTATTTATTAAAGTAACACTTGTTCACTATTGAGGACTTGACAAATGCAGAAATGAAGAAAATAAATCACCCATAATCCCACCGCTAGAGATCACCATTTAACATTTTTAAATGTTTAGTTTTAGCTTTAAATTAAATTGCAAAAAAAAATTACGAACTTTTGATGTTTTCCTATGGAAGAGCTATTTGGGATTAGCTCTTTTAGGTGAATGTTTATTTCCCCAGCAACCCTGTTCATATGCTTGGGCCCCATCCTGGACTCATAATGTAGATGGTAATATTCCCCATGTCTTTTTTCTATGGGCCTTTAAGGAAGCTTTTGTCTGAATTCTGCCACGTGAAAAATTTGTATGTCCATTTTCAAAAGGAGAAATTCTCTACTCTGTCATTACCAATTTTTGGGCTAGTTTTGCTGGAAAATTTTTCAGGAATCATCTGCCAATGTTGTTTCCCTAGAAGGTCATTCTGGCTACCTTGCTGAGCTTTGTTTATTCTGTAACAAATAATTCCTCATGCTAAATCACTCACAAATACCAATGCTTAGTACCCTTCTACTAATCATCTATTCCCAAGTTTGTAATCAAAATAGCATTAGTCATTTTCCACTCAAATTCAGCCTTTGCCTTCCTAAACACTCCACTTTCTAATCTAAAAGCACAATTTCTCAATCCTTGATTATAGAAGCTCCCTGTTCATCTCTCATTATACAAATAAGCCAAGTGAGACTAAATGAATTTAGCCAATTCCTCACAGCTAGTTGATGCTAGAATGAGGACTCATTTCTAGACTATGAATCCACATCTAGTATTTATTTACTCTGCCATTATCCGAGTGTTTTTTATTTACTCTGCCATTATCCGAGTGTTTTAGATTTGGTGCTAAAGAAATCTAATTCACCACTCTTCATAGAAAACCTTTTCTTTCCCCTTGTCTTTTTAATTGGGTAAAAACTGATGCTAACAACAGAAGGAAATGCATGATTTTCTTTTATCACTGCCATTTCATCATTGTCCATCATGTTGAGAGATGCTAGATACATTTAAAGGCTCACACAATAGAAACATGCATGTCCATTAGTAAGGATGGCTGTGTAGAATTGCGGCCTGAAGAATCTTTGATCTGAAATGAATCTACAACATCCTCAGAGACACTGAATGAAGAGTAAAGATAGGCCAGGCTTGGTGGCTCAGCCTGTAATCCCAGCACTTTGGGAGGCCAAGGCGAGTGGATTGCCTGAACCCGCGGGTTCGAGATAACTTGGTGAGACCTTGTCTCTACAATAAATCAAAAATTAGCCAGGCATGGTAGTGTGCTCCTGTAGTTCTGGCTACTTGGAAGGCTGAAGCGGAAGGATCGCTGGAGCCCAGCAGGTCAAGGCTGCGGTGGCCGGGACCGTGCCACTGCACTCCAGTCTGTGTGACAGAGTGAGACTCCAACTCAAAAAAAAAAAAAAAAAAAGAGTAAAGGTAAAATAATAACCAGGCAAAACCAACCCTAGTCTTTTTAGTATACCAAAGTCTTCTGAGTATCACAAAGAGCCGCTGCCCTTCTCTGCACGTCTCTTCATTCTTCAACTAGGTACGTGGTGTGTAGACCCTCTCTACCATTAGCTAAGGCAGTGGTCTCCAACCTTTTTGGTATCAGGGACCAGTTTCATGGAAAGCAATTTTTCCATAGACAGTTTGGGGGGTAGGAGATTGGCTTCAGGATGATTCAAGCACATAACATTTATTGTACACTTTATTTCTATTATTATTGTATTATAATATATAATGAATAATTATACAACTAACCATTAAAAAAAGAGACACAGATGGAAGTGGCGAATAAAATAATGGGTAGGCCTTGCACAGACTAAAATAAGTGTCAAGATTCTGACTTAAAGCCTGCCAACAGATGCAGCGGTATAACAGAAGTACATTCACTCACTTGCCATTCACTAAGAGGGTTTTTATATGAATCTGCAAGCAACTGATTTCTAATGCTCCCTGTGCAGTCAAACTTCAGTGCTAACCTTAATCTGTATTTTCAGTCACTTTCCAGGGATAGCATCACTACCTCAGCTCCACCTCAGCTCATCAGTCATTAGATTCTCAAAAAGAGCATGTAATATAGAGCCCTCGCATGCAAAGTTCAAAATAGGATTTGCACTCCTATGAGAATCTAATGCCGCCACCGACCTGACAGAAGCAGAGTTCAGGTGGTAATGTGAGTGATGGGGAGCAACTACAAATACAGATGAAGCTTTGCTCACTGGGCATTGGGAACCTCTGAGCCAAGGAACTTGATGATCTGTTTGTACTCAAGTGGGAATGGTCAATAATCGCATGAGTGTGTGTTTCCGCTTGGAAAATATACTTCTACTTTTAAAGCAACCTCCACTGCCTTAATCCAAAAGCAGTAATTATAAAAAGAATTGGCATTGCAGCAATGGGGCAAGCTTAAGAGCACACTGAGTACCTCTATATGGTGAAATACTTCTTGAATGTCTAATCACCAACAAGTAAATATTAAAACTAGTAAAAACTATGAATTAAAAATTCGTACCAACAAAATATCAAGGGCCTCAATAGGGCCCTTACTTTCTTCTACTGCCTTCTACTTTCTGTAAAGCACATTTCTAACTATGGACTCTTACTGAACTTTGCACTACTGTATGTATTTGAATGTTTAAATATTTTCTGGGTATGCCACTTAGTTTAAAAACACATCAGTTATCTTTTTGGAGTCTGTATTCTTATATAAAGGAAATCGAAATACTTTATAGGTAAGCATCACAAGATAAAATCGGCAAGAAGACAATTCAGTTATTTATTAATAATAGCAATTGAAAGCTTAAGACGAAAATTAACTGAAGCCAGAATGGATTTTATTGGTTTTAAACTAAAAATGTGTTTTGCTTTGTCCCCTCCCCTTTTTATGTTTCTTTTTGCAGTAGAAGCTTTTCCCAGGTAGACTTGTGTAAAACCAGAACAAGTCTACAGAATGCAAATAGTAACATTGTTTAAAAATACTGAACCTCTGAACCAAACAGTGAGAAAGTGCTCGGTGAGCAATTCTTAGGTTAATTACAGGTTCCTAATGAGCAGCATCCAAAGTGTACATTGATTATAGGGGAAAATCTCTAAGTAAGCTCTAAAATATTTTTTATTTTGCATTTACAATAAAGATTTAAGGCTTTTAGCAGTGTGACTTTGTGATGTCACTTCTCCAAATTTCAATATCATCAAATATAAAATAAGAAAAGCCAATCTATGTATTTCACAGGGTTAAATGAGAAGCAAATGAGATAATTTATGTGAAAGAACTTTTCATGATTTAAACATTTTCAAATGTGCCTTTATTATTATTATATCTCACTTAATCATCTCATTTTTGCAACTGAGCAAATTTAGGTCTCTTGATTTCAACAATCTTTCCGGTGAACAAAAACCTTTCTCAGCTCCATTCAAACATATATGGGGTATTAATATGAATGCTAAAATATTCATTCTGAAAAATAAGTGTTTCCTATGTGAATGGAAGGGCAATGATATCCGACATCTGTCCATAGAACTCCTTTTATAATTTTATTTTATATTTATATAACTAATCCCTTTAGAAATTGTAGCAGCAGATACAACTGACCTCTAGAACGTGAACAAATATTTCATTATCTATTGTGATACTGTCTTATTGTATTTTAACATTTCTATTAACTATGTAGAATTAAATTTAACTTATATTAATTATAAAATATGATACACTTAAGGAAAAACTTGGTAGTGCACCTCAAGGACAGGTCTATGTATACTGAATAAATACTATCAATTCAATAGAAATATGACTTCTTCAGTTTTTGTGTTATTTAGATGAGAAAACCGTTAGAAGGCTATTTATAGGTTTTCCCCCTCAATATTAACTTTCAGTCTTGATGCAATACTTGTATGTCCTGAATACTTTTTCTATGAGTTATCTCTGAGTTTGTAGAATAATACAAATCCTCTTTATAGTTTTAATTAAATTTCTTGCACAAAGTCAGACTTCTTCAGATAGATATTTAAAGGCTGGTAAAACTGTTAATGGAATTAAAGAGAATCCATAAAAATATAGTTCTGGGTCTTCAGACTCCCTAATAATGTAAACTCTTTGGGCAGTGCTGTCCACATTCAATGGTAACCATGTCACCATGGGATAGGCCAGCATTATGTATTTGTACATTCCCCACGACAATGAGCACAGTACAGCACATGGGGTTTACTTAACAAATATTTGTGAATGACACAGCTGAGTCCACTGTCACAAGTTTGTATTCGAATTTGTGCTAATCCATTAAGGTCTCATATTTCTTAGTAAAAGATAGCTCAAAATTTTTTTTAGATAAAAGGATAGGGTTCTTAATGTAGATTTCACCAAGGGAATGAGCAAAATGAATGGTGTAGGTGATTCAAGCTCAGGACTTGGGCATCATCAGGGCCAAGTGAATTTATCATCCTCACTTCAGATTCCTACAGTATGTTATTCCATTCAGTCATTCAACAAACCTTTACTAAGTATCCAATTGTGTGCCAGGCTCACATGAGGGGTATCAGAGAGGAGTATGAATTCACAGATCACAGGAAGGACAGGCATACAAACCAAAGACTATGCACTTCCATGTGTGTTAATTACAAGTATGGGCTCTGTGCTGTGCGAGCACAGAGGGTGAGAAACTTCACCAAAGACAGGTATAATTGGGCTGGATCTGGAAGAGTTTTGTCAGGCTGAAATGTATTTAAGGCTCAAAGACAACAGAGATGTAAAACAAAACAAAACAAAACAAAAACAAAAACCTTGGTTCAAATGAACAGAGACATAGAAAGGTATGATAAGTTTAAGAAACATCAAGTTTTATCTTGTGTTTATAGTGTCTGTGGTGTAGGGCTGATGGGAGGTGAATTAAGAAAGACAGCTTAGGGTCAGGAGCAATGCAAAGTCATGTGGGCATAATTCTGTAAAAGCCGATGGGCCTTTTTGATTAAGGACTGCCATGATCAATGTTGACCTTTAGTACAATCACTTTAACCCTGGGATAAAGCTTGCAATGTAGCCAAAGATAAAATAAAGGAGAAAGAACCAAGGTGGCAGACATTATCTCCTGGACTGGGAGAGTCTAAAGTCCCTGCCTGAATATTAAGCCAGAAGCAAGTTTTGAAGAAGCATTTGGCTACATCTCCAATCTAGATTTGTTAAAGCTGAAGAAATAAGAGAAATGTTGCTTTAATTTCTTTTCTGAAATTTCTTTTTCAAAAAAAATCTGTCTGTGGGTTAGAGAAAACAAATTGAAATGGCATGAAATTTCTTATAGCAAGATGGAGGTAGTAAAATACAAATTCTGCTGGAGAAAACATCATCAGATTGTAAAACTGACCTGATTTTCATGAACAGAAAATCTAATTATCTACCATCAATTCAGCCCTGAGCACATATTTCATTTTATTTTTATCAGCCAATGAGTGGTTTTGGCAAGCTTCATGACAAAATGATATCTGGGCATATATGTTAAGTTTTTTAAATGAAATTATCACCAACGAAAGTCTGAGGCTAATGAATTACATGGAAAATTGCTATCATATTACATTATCTTATACAGTATTGGCAGGAGGATTGGTGAGAGAATTACAACCAAAATGATGTGATGAAATGAAAATTTACAAGTTGAGGTGTGGGAAAGGGTAAAAAGAGTATCATTCTCCTGATACATGACTGATAAATGACTGAGATTCCTCAGCAGTCAATGTGTGTGTGTATGGGGATGTGTGTCTGCATGCAGGCACATACGTGTGTGTGGGGGGGGGGAGAGAAATTGAGAGATAGAGATAGAAATAATAAAATATCTTGAGGTTTGTGTTGGGAAATAGTCATTTAACACTGGAGGCAAATGAGGTCTATGAAGACTGGGGGCATGACATCAGTTCCTTGCTCTTTTTAGGACCAGACAGGAGCAGTGGAAGGTAGAAAGCAAAGGAGACAGCAAGGGTTCAGTAGCAACAGTTGACATCATGTCCTAGGGTCAGACCTGGTTCATTACAGTGGGATGAGACAGACTGGAAGAGGCTAAGCTTGACACTTGACCTGCCTATTGGAGATGACTATGAGGGAGTCTGTACAAAGCCATTAAGGTGAAGGTCCATACCAAAGAGGCAAAACAAAGAACCAAGAATAATGGAAACAAATAATAGATGAAGTCACATAACCCACTGGATGAAATGGGCAAGAAATCATGGAGCTGAATTATGTGCAATGGAGAATAAAGCGACAAAGGGCTTCTCATAGCATCATGTATCAAAACCCCATCGTCATTTGGGAGAAGCAGCAATCCTTTCAGGGAACAGATCACAGGAAGGATGTACCTTTATACAGGATGGACTGAAGTCCTGAAACCAATACAGGGAGGCAGAAATATTTTATTTGGTAAATAAAATACAGGACTATTGGAACTGGAGAATAGGTCAGAATCTGATGATCAACAAACCTATTGCGATGGTGAGGCCCAGAGAGCTAGGCTAATGCTTCTCTAGTCCCTCCTGCTTAAAGTCAGGGAGAGGTGGGGCTGAGAAACTGGTGGGGATCAGTCTAGGGCTTTGGAGAACCAGAGGAATGGGATAAAGCTGAGAAAGGATTTGGAGAAAAGTTGCAGCCACTGCAATGCCTTTTCCCTGGGCACCTGCTACCTGTTTCCTCCCAAATCTCTTCTGTTATATATTTCTTTGTGATTATCTACATATATTATTAGTTATTTAAGTAAATGGTTTGTTCACAGCTCTGAACATGGGGGATAGGTAAGATAGTAATATGGGAGGTTAAAGAATTTTTGTAGGGAGAAGATAATAAATTCTTGTCTTGTTATATTTAGTCCAAATCATGATGGGAAATGTTTTATATAGAATGTATGGAATATTTCTGCATAACAGATCTTCAGTGAAGATGAAGTGTCTAGATGAAAGGTCTCTATATATTTGTCATACATTTTAAGATGGCAAAATATTCATGTACATTGACAGAGTTTTTTTTTCCCCACAAAGGAACAACCCCAAAAGAAAAATGATAGAAATGTGAAATCCAATCCTGCAATAATATCACTGGCAACAGTGTAAAAGAGTAAAGGGAGAGAGAGAGAGAGAGAGAGAGAGAGAGAGAGAGAGAGAGAGAGAGAGGTGTGAGTTACAGGAGGGCTGAGACTCTGTAGAGTTCTTGATGCTTAGGGGAGGATGTCCTTCATCTTGGAGGAGGAGGCTCTAATATGTCAAAATCAGAAGACCCACAACTGAAGGGCGGGGTGGGGGGTGGGGAGGTTAGAGTTTAGGACAAGAGGAAAATCTCGGGAATAAAACCAAAGAGTTGACTTGTTGAGTGATCTGAGTGGGGATAAGGAAAGATTTTTCGGGAGTAATGATGGTGGTGCTGCAAAGAGTTTTAATACAAAAGAGAAGGCGAATGAGATGGTGCATAGCAGAGACAATTGTAGTGAATGATGACTTTCCAGAGAAGGTGTCAGTAGAAAACCCAAGTGTGGATAAAAACTTAAGAGGTGGATTACCAGTAAAAACAAGGCTCATTCCACCTTGAAAAATCAGGCTCTGACCTTGTGACGTTCTGAAGGTTATAGAAGGAATATATTATTAGACCAGTGGACCGTCAGATCCACTGGCCATTAGAATTTCCCAAGGGGCTTTAAAAATAAACATACAGATTTTTTTGTCCTGACCATCAAATCAGAGCCTCTGTATATGTAGGTAAAGTATGAGCAGTGGGAATTCATGGTATTAAAAAGTTCCCCTAGCCAGGCTCGGTGGCTCAGCCTGTAATTCCATGCTTTGGGAGACTGAAGTGAGTGGATTGCCTAAGCCCGCGTTCGAGACCCGCCTGGGCAACTTGGCGAGACCTCATCTTTACAATAAATCAAAAAATTAATCAGGTGTGGTAGCGCACACCTGTAGTCCCAGCTACTTGGAAGGCTGAGGCAGAAGGATCGCTGGAGCCCAACAGGTTGAGGCGGCGGTGGCCAGGAGCGGCCACTGCACTCCAGTCTGGGTGACAGAGGAGACTCCAACTCAAAAAAAAAAAAAAAGTTCCCCTGATACATTTGTTGCAATCATCTGTCAACTGGCCTTAGGAAAATACTGTAGAGACCTGCTCCTATCCTCAGGTTAAGAGGCTCAACAACAAATATCATCAAAGCCTTTAAAAAACCAATCTTTAATTTCTGTCTTGTGCCCCACATTTAGTCCGCTCCTGAAATGTATCCTTTCCTATAACACTTTCTTAGATTGATAGGTGTCATATTCAGGGATTGAAAACAAAAAGTGGTCCTTTGTGGTTTTTGTGGATTCTTTCTTTCCACTGTATTTTAAGATGTAAATTTCTATCATGTCTACTCTTAGTACATTGATTAGTGTTAACAGACCATTTATTATCTCACAGAATTATGGAGTATGTAGAGTATTCTGCAGGGGAGAGTGTTCTTTATGGTAGATCGATTTGCTCTGTAACCTATATAATTTTCCGTTGGAGGATGTCATGGAATTGCTCCTGTACATATCACACATATCAGTGGCTGCAAATAAAATGAAATCCAGCGTTTATTGCTGTGGAATTGGATCAGGTTTGTCTGCCACTACTCCATGCAAAGCCATTTGCTCCTGGAGTTCATTGCTTCAGGTTCATAAAGCCATTTGGGGGCCAGGTGAAATAATTTTGAATGCATTTCAGTAGTGATAGTCCTGATAAATCTAGCATCTATTGAGAGATCCACTTTCCATGCATGATTCTCTCAGCCCAGAAATCACTGGCAGGAGTGACAGCTGGTGCCTCAGGATGGAGCTAGAATTTTATGGTGCAGTGTCTAAGACTAGAAATGGAACTAGCAAGCCACAAATGTCAAGTATATCATAACGAAAAATGTTCCTTAGGAAGTACTTGCCAATTTCTGAGCAATTAATTACTCCCTAACATACACAATGACTTTTATGAATAAAACAGTTCAGAAATTCATTTAATTAAGCAGACAGTTACGATAAAATAGGATACTTTTCCTCTTTAGTGAGAGAGCTCTCTTTCCTACTCTTCTCAGGCTTGTATACTCACTCTCTAATGGGTTCACTTTTATATTCAAAACTCATATAAATAAGGAGTCTCAAGAAAAACTCAGTGTTCTTAGAATGGGAGAGAATGACCGGTTACTGAAAATGAAATTGGCCGGGCTCAGCAGAGACCATAAAATTTAGGTCAGACCCAAACTTCTAGAAGAACTTGTCAACTATGGTCAGCCCTTTGGGAAGAAGAAAGTGTTGAAGATTTTTGAAACTATTGCTGTTTGAAAATGCAGGGTGAGGTTATAAAACTAAAATGTATTTATTGATTAAAATTTATTTTTAAAATGTATTATACAAATTTAGTTGCATCTTAAATAATTGGAAAAGTCATTGTTTACATACGTCATCCTTCTAAAATAATTATGTGGTAGATTAAATCAAAGATATAGGTACGAGCGAACCATGTGAACATGGGTCAGATGTAGGAATTAGAAGTAAAGGATAGGTTAGTGTTAGGAAAGATAATGGTGGCAAGAAACCTCTTCATTTGAAAAACAACTGTGCTTGAAATAAAGCATCAGTCACACACACATTGGCTTAATTTACTGGACATTCTTTCATGGAATGCTACTAACCAGAGTTCTTGTTTGTATTTCCTTAGCTTAGAAAGAGGATATATAAATATCAACATTATATATTTATGTAGTATGCTCGCCAAGATGCCTAAAACACTTGGTGACAATATCTAATTAATTAATATAACTCCTATGAAACATTCCAGGCATTATTAATTTCATTTGCTGTAAAAATATTATATTTGACCCATAGTATAAATACAGAATGTTCTCTGTAGTGAGAAATGAATCCTTCAGGGATACAGATAACAAGAAGAATAAAACCCAAACTCAGAGACCTGCATATTTGATCTGCTTCTTGGTTGTATGGAGAGCATGTTTTGAGCATGTTCATGTGAATATTGTCATGATACTGGGTCAATTCTGTCTTCAAGGCAATAACTACCCTGGGGAGTGACCCCCAAATTTAATTTCCAGGATACTCATTACCATGACAAAGTTTGTATCAACTCAATTGCCAATTATTTTCTCTATGTATACAAGGTTAAAGGGATCTCTTTGTGATCAATTCTTTGAACTTTTAGAAAGATTGTACAGCTTAATGGAAAGCACAATTGAAGAAAAAAATTGAATTATGACTTTCTCTAGGGCCCATAACATAATTTTCCTTTGTAAGTTTTTTGAAAACTTAACTTTCCATTAAAAGTTATTATATTTTAAAATTCTTTGGTAATCCAATTAATAAATACAGATATTGGTTGCTCATATAATAAAGAATTGTTCAATTTTAAGACTCCAAAAATTAATCTGATCCTATTTCAAAGTGGGGTTAAAAACATTTCCATAGTTTTAGTTGTTGGGTTTAGGGTATGTGATGAGCCTACTTGGAATCCTGAAAAACAGCTAATAGGATTTATTTTCTAGAGGACAGATACCACTCCAGAGCACTAATAGACCACAAAGGAAGGAAAACTGTGGATTTTTTTTTTTTTGAGTTGGAGTCTCACTCTGTCGCTCAAGCTGGAGTGCAGTAGCACACTCACAGCCACCCCAGTGCCGACATGCTGGGTTCAGGTGATCCTTCCGCCTCAGCCTTCCAAGTAGCCGGAACTACAGGCGCATGCGACCACGCCTGGCTAATTTTTTTACTTATTGTAGAGATGGGGTCTCGCCAAATTGCCCAGCCTGTTCTTGAACCCACAGGCTCAGGCAATCCTCTCACCTCGGCCTCCCAAAGTGCCGGGATTACAGGCTTGAGCCACCGTGCCCGGCCAAAGATTGTGAAAATTACACAAAATCATTCATGGTGGGAATCACTCTTGTATTTCTAGGACCATATGAATTAAAGATTCTGGGAGCAAGCCGAATAAATTCTTCTATACTATTTGCCAGGAAACTATGTCCTCAAAATGCCTCTCCTCATTTAGAAAAATACAACAGCAGAAACTCAGCCACAGGGTTTGTGCGTTTTGACACATGTTTCTAATTCTCCATGATAATTGATTGCTTCAAAATTGACTGGACTTACACTAGGCCCTGGTTCTTAGTTTTGGTTTTAAAAGAGGAACTAGGAGAGGAATTAAGCATTTCTCATCAATGGCCAAATTTGGCAAAGGCAAGTCTCTCTTCCCCTACCATCATTCATCCTGATGGAGCTGTGACACAGACCAGATGTCATTCCAATGTTAAAATTACATTGTTTTCATAACAAAGTCAGCTTACATCACTCTTAAATAGATCACACTAATGCTCCTCTGTAAACTGTCATGGAGAGGGTGAGATAGATCTTTCCAGAGGACTTGCCAAGCATATACTATAGGAGGAGTTAAGATTTTGTCTTTCAGGGCATTCACTAGCTGGTTTCCAAACTACATATCTATATGTCTCTTTGCAGCACATAGAAGATTTCAAATTACTAAGTATAAAATGCCCTCTTTAGTAATTTCTTTGATTCCTGGAGGAAATTGTAGGTAACTGTTCTTGTGGCAAGTAGAAGGCCAGGGATTTCATTGGCTGGAGCTTTTTGTTTGTTTGTTTATTTCCTTTGTCCTTCCTTCCTGGGTCATGAGGACCTTAAATTAATTTATTATGCCAATGCTTGAGAGTTTTATGTGCACTGTTTTTTCCCATCAACATCTGGAACTCAAAAGGTAGCAATTCGAAATCAAGGGCCAGAATGCATATGGTCTCAGCACATGCAAACCATCATTTTGAAGCTTAGTCTCTCCTAACCCCCTTATGTCTGCTTGCATTCTCACTTGCTTGTATCACCTGTGACCTTGATGGTAGGTTTGGAAACCAGGCACTTTTGCAAGCACTAATGAGAAGACCTCTTCAGGGGACTCTCACAGTACAATGTCAAATGAGGACATATTCCTCACTGACCAAGTCACTAAAACTCTTCAAACTACTGCAATAAGCCAGAGGAATACATTTTTTCTTTTAATTTTAGCAATTTTGCCCTCAGTTGACCTCATGCTTCTAACTATCTACAATATACATTTTCATATGATTGATTTGTGTTGGAAAAATAAAACAACCCACCTAGATATCTATATATGATAAAACCATTGATTAAGAGCAAGATTAATAGTTCAAGTTAATATGTTTAATATTACAACGAATGCCAGCATTTTTTTATTTCTGCACACAACACTTTTTTCTCTTGTTTTATTCTTTTCTTCTTTTTTGCCTTTTAAGCAAAACCAAACCAAAAGGAGAATCAAATTAAGGGTAGGGTATAAAATATAAAACCAAAATACTCAGAAATACTATTCCATTTTTGATTGGAGACCTTACTCCCTCAGAAAAAGTAAAAAATAAAAATTCATAAATAATTTAATTCTCCTTCAAGACTACTAAGTTACATAGACAAACGTCACCATTGTTTCTCATGTTTATTAGACTATAAGTTTTATGGTTTTCTGTTTTTATGACAGGGGTCTAATCAGTGTTTTCTACTCATTCAATACTCTTTGGCTCTATGGTCAAAAACAAAACTGAATTTACAAATTTATTGTTTTTTGATAAAATTTAGGTAGTCCAAAGCAGAGATTTTTTTTTTCTCTTTTTTTTAATCAATATTTTTTATTATGGTTTTGTGGGGTACAGTTAAGGGTTAGGTGTACAATTATATTTCATTCAGACACCCTGTTGATAAGAGGTGTTTCCCCATCCCCAGACAGATATTTGCTACTGTTAATCCCATCTCCCCCCATAGTTTCCCAGTACCGTCAGTCATTTTCTTATAGTATTACATTGATGTTCAAGGTCCATTATATGAGTGAGAACATGTGATACTTGGATCTTTGTTTCTGTGAGAGGTCACTCAGTATTATAGACTCTAGTTCCATCCAGGTTGCTGCGAAATTCATGATTTTGTTCTTTTTTATGGCTGCGTAGTATTCCATCGTGTATATGTACCACATTTTTTTAATCCAGTCCTCTTTTGATGGGCAGCATGGTTGTTTCCAGGTTCTTGCTATTGTGAACAACGCTGCGATAAACATACATGTGCAGGTATCTTTTTTATAGAGTGATTTGAGTTCTTCAGGGTATATTCCCAGTAGGGAGATTGCGGGGTCATATGGGAGGTTGATATTTAGAGTTTTAGGAATCGCCACACTGCAAAGCAGAGATTTTAAGGCAAGTATTTTATCTTGGGGAGAAATAGGAATTAAGTTTGACCTAGATGATCAATCTCAGCAAAATTATTCCCTATTGAGAATCACTGGTCTAGACTGAAGCTATGGTTATATGGTTTCACTCTCCCTTTTAACACTGCACAGTATTTTCCTGAACTTTAACTTTGTAAGCACATACAGGTTCTCCGGTATTCTAGTTTGAGGAGGATACAAGTCATGTAAACCAAGGCAAAGAGTCATACAATTTGGAACATGGACAGCTGCTTCTGTAAGAGTGTGTGTGTGTGTGTGTGTGTGTGTGTGTGTGTGTGTGTGTGATTTCTTTTTGCTGCACTACCCTTAGAGGATGGGTTTCCAGAGATGAATTCAGCACCATGGAGCAAAGTGCAAGGAATGAAATGAATACAGAGTTGTCAACTCAGTATAGTAAAAACGGCCCAACTTGTTTATAATTCTCATTGGGATCTGTGATCAATTTCTGATGCTATTGCTCCCACCTCAAATGTCTTTCTTTCACATCTTTGCATGTCCAAGGCCTACTCAGCCCTTTAAGATACTGCTATATGGCCATCCCCTCCTCAGAGCCATCTATGATTTACCTTTCAGAATCTCCTCTTTCTTTTCTGAATTTACCATCCCACTGTCTATAAATTCACATGGCATAGATCATTTTCTGACTTGCATGGTGTTTTTGCTCCTACCTGATTGCCAATCTGAACTGTAAATACCTTGAGAACAAAATCCCTGTCTGCCTCAGTTCTACATTTCTGAAGAGAAGGGAAAACAATTAAGAAATATTTACTGAATCAAAATATAGAATAGTGGTCATATAATTTTTTTCCCTCAAAGCTACTACCATTTCTCCCACTCTAAAAAATCATATGCAGAAATCATCAAGACCCACCACACAACATTAGCAAGTTTAAAAGTACCCTAGAGCTAAACCGTGGCTACCCACACAGGCAGGGAGAAACTTACTTCATGGAGTCAATGGAGTTGTGGTTCTGGAGAGCCAACATGTCACTTAATTAAAAAGTCACTGTTCAAGAATTGCAATTACCCTTTGGTTGAAAGCACGTGTTCATGACTAAGAAATTGTCTCCAGGCCCAGATAGAGTATACTGTGGGCTTTCCCAGAGGAAGCGAATGTCAGCCAGGATGGCAACTACATAAGCAACTTCAAGCACGCTTTAAAAAATGAGGAGCCATGAGAAATGACATGCTATGTTAAATAACTCAGTGATTCTGTAACCATGCTGTGCTTGGAGCCCACACAGACAACATAGGATTGCTGCTTTTAAGCCAACAGCACACAGATACACTTTAGTCAGATCTTCCCCAATTCTTACCCATTGGCGAATGCTAGCATGGTTTTGCTCAGGCCCCCTTAAGTGTGTTTATTTGCAATTCCTCCCAAATGTCACTTATTAGAAACACCGCATTCCTCATCCTGGAGGTAATAAACTTGGAGATACACCTTTCACCAGCAAATGTGAAGAGGCTCAAAGCACACCCAGAGATAAACAAAGTAAAGGCCATAGAAGATTGGAGTAGTTTACAGCTCAAGAACTTGACTGTGGTATATTTAGAAATCAGGCATTCTGTTCCTGGTAACATCGTGTTAACATGAGTGCTTTCCATTTACTGGATCTAGTTGCCAGCAAAACCTAAACAGAAAATGTTCCACATCCATGAACTATTCCCAAATCATTCGTCTAGAAAAAATCGCTGTCCTGTAGCATGCCTACTGCTAAAACTTCTATTAGTTGCCCAAGAGTGCTTCAAGAATAGTTCAGGGGAGTCTTAATCAAAAAGACATAATTCCAACACATGGAGACAACCAGCTGAATAATAAATGAAAAAAAAGATGAACTGGTAAAGTGTTGCCAAGAGTTGGGAGGTTACTTTAATCTAAGTACCTATATTCTAACATGGCGAGAGTTGAAAACAATTTTACAGAGCACATTTAAAGAGAAAGAAAAAAAATGTAGAAAGATCTGTGTGTTCTTTAGATGACATTTGAAACATGCACTCATACTTTTAAAAGCCTTTTGTGGCAGTTACTCTTCAGGCAGTTTGCTTGGAAGTCCAGAAAAGGTCTTAAATTTGGAATATGTTGTTCCATTTTTTTAAGATGGGTTTAGACTGTTACTTACTTTATAAGAACTGTGAAATTACTCCAGGTGCAATGTTTATAAAAAAATTCAAAGGTCAGAAAATTTCTAAACGCCCATAGGGCATTTTAAATGTATCATTTTCCCAATGATCTTTTAAGAAAATCAACTACAGGTTTTCAGACTATTTTTTCACCCCAGTTGAGAGTAACCACAATAACAACTATGTACCTCGGTTTTTAGCAGAAGCGACTACACATTTCTGCCTTTAGCTGAAGGAAAAACAACCATATGGACCTTGTTCTTAGCCAGCTCCATTAGCTAATTAAATTTATAAAGCCCAACCAGCAAGAGACCATGGATTAGCCCCATTTTAATGACTCTATCCCTTTGGCAGAGTTGATGTCTTGTTTCAGAGCGGACTAGGGAAGCTTGACTCTGAATAGATTAGATAGTAAATATAATAGAAATACAATGTGAGCCACATATATAATTTTCCGAAAAAAGAGGCCAGGTGCAGTGGCTCACGTCTATAATCCCAGCACTATGGGAGGCTAAGGTGGAGGACTGATTGAGCCCTGGAGTTCTAGATCAGCCTGGGCAACATAGTAAGACCCTGACTCTACAACCACCACAACAACACGAGTTAAAAGATGAAAGCAAAATTAACTTTAATAATACATTTTAGTCAACCAGTATATCCAAAATATTATTGTTGACACTCAATTAATACAAAATTTGTTAATGAGGTATTTAAATTCCTTTTTTATGCCAAACCTTTGAAATCTGGTGTGTATTTTATGATTACAGCACTTCTTACTGTGGATTGGTCACATTTCAATGACTTAATAACCACATAGGACTAGTGGTTACCATATTGAAAAGTACAGGATTGAGTGGTGAGATGTGCCATTCCATTGTTTTCCATTATTCACATTCACAGTCTATTTCAAGAGTTCAGTACTTTTACTTTGCATACCTGGATGTCAGCTGGGCATATAGTCATTCATAGTTGTGAATTAATTGGAAGGTAAAATAATAATAGCCAGCTTACCTCCTATTAGGTAAATTATCTCTAGTTAAAACCACATCACACCTGATAAATATGTGAGGTAATGCATATGTTAATTAGCTCATTTCCGCGATCCCACAACGTATGCCTACTTTGAAACATTATGTTGTACACCACACATATATACAATTTTTATTTGCCAATTAAAATAATTTTAAAAAATAATAAAAACATTTACTTTTAGGTCTAAAAAAGACTAAGGATAAAATAAATCCTACCTCTTCTAGCTCGTTGACACATTTTGAAGTGATTACAACTTTGGAATGCTTCAAGGACCATAAGGTATAATGGGAAAGTCTAAGTTCGGATATGTCTTCTTTTAAATTTTGGCAACTTTCTGTTTCAGTTGTGCTGTAATCACTGACCCATGGGTACAGTGATCACATTGTCCTGCCTAGAAATAGGGAAACATGATCTAACAAAGGAATTATTTGTGCTTGTATGACTTGGTAACACAAAAATTCTCATCAACACATGAAAACAAAATACATCTAATGAAAATATTTGATTGGAAAAAATAAAATTATAAGAAAATCAGGTTGTTTTCAGAGAATTTGCCAAATAGTGAATAAATAAGTTTCTATTTCCTCTTGGGGCTCCCCCTCTCCCCCTCCTCTCTCTCTACACTACCCCCATCACTCTCTCCTCTCTCCCTCCTCCTCTCTTTCTTCCCCTCCTCTCTCTCCCTCCTTCTTCTCTTTCTCTCTCTACTTTCTGTCTCTTTCTTCTCACTCTCTCTCCTGTCTCTCTCTATCCTCTTTTTCTGTCTTCTCTCTTTTTCTTTCTTCTCTTTTTCTCACTCTCCCTTCCCATCTCTCTCTCCTGTCTTCCTCTCCCTCTTTCATGCTTTCTCTGTCTCTCTCTTTCCCTTCTCTCTCCCCATCTCTCCACTTCCTCTCTCTGCTCTCTGACTTCTCTCTTTCTCTATCTTTATCTCTCTCTTCCTTCTTCACTTCTCTACCTCTCTCTTTCCCTCTCCTCTCTTTATCTCTCTCCCTTATATCTCTAACTCTCCCCCCATCTTCTCCAGTCTTTATCTTTCCCTCCCTCCCTCTACACCTCTCCCCCCCAAAACAACAACAACATAACAAAAAAAGGAAAAAATAAGGTTCTATTTCACAGTATAATGGGACCACCAAATAGAATGAGGTTGTTAAGAACCAATTAGGTCATGTGCTTACCTAATTTCTGAAGGCTAAAGTGAATACGCTGTCATTCCAAATATCAGAATTGTAGACAATTATTGAATTCTAGTCTCAAAATCAGGCCACTTTCCTCAACATCTACTTCTAGAACCAAAAGATGTCACTTCATCACCTTGGAACATTTATTTTAATCTGTCCTGAATGTAATTATTTGATCAAGCTATTGTCACAAAATCCTATTAACTCAAAGAGTGATTGCATTATTCACTTCTTACTCATTCCTTGATCGCATTGCTCATTAAATGCAAGTTTTCAGGCAGCCAAAATGAAGGATAACCTTAAGGATTCTTATTTCCTTTTAATTTTATGAATTGTATATTGTAGTTTATCATAATAATTTATCTAGACTGCAGAACTTCAGAGAAGGCCTGAGGGTTTTAATAAAAATTAAAAATAAGACCCATCAAATGGCCCAAATACCTCCTTGCTTATCGTAAAACACAATCATCGAAAATATGAACATTAGAACCAGTAGAATGAGTTTTAGAACTTGGAACAAAATGCTGAAGGTAAAATTGGAGCACTCTCTTCACCCCTAGAAACCAACAGGTTGAGGAGAGATTTGAAGGACGTAGAGAATCAGACATGTTTCTAAAGCAGGAATCAAAGAAACTTGGGGTTACATAATTGCAAAGTCTTCCTGAGAGCTCAGCACCAATGATTTTCATTTTTTTCATAGATTTCTTTAAGAGGTGTCATATCACTGATGCTTATGATGGCACAAGGTGTAAATTCATGGGAAAACACAAGCATGAATGATTCTGAATTGCAAAGTGATACCAAAGAGCTGGATTCCGAAGGGAAGAAGTTTTAGCATAAATACTTTATTTTAAAACATTTTCCTTATGATGTATGAAAAAGAGTGCTGTAAGATAAAAATATATTTAATTAAGAATAAGAAAGTCTCAGTACATTTACAATAAAATTTTTACATGAGAAGAAAGCAATTGTGTCACAATTACTTGTGGGCATTTTTTTCTTGGATGATGGTACATAAGATAATGATATGTATAATCAATGTCATCTTAAGTTCAATTAAAGATGATATTTATTTCTGAGGTGTTTTTTTTTTTTGGAGATGCTCCATCCACTAGGAAAAATTTTCAGCTGGCCAGATACTTTCCCATTACCTTCAGGCTGTGTCATTTTATCCTTTTACATGAACAACGCCCTTAGGGAGAGTGACAGGGGATGCTGACTTTCTGAATGACATAACATTGCATGACATTCGTGGTCTTGTCTACAACTTTTTCGCTTTTTTTCTACACAAACGTGGGATTCTACCTCTTGAATAAGTTCTACAGAAATCATGACTGCAGTTTTCTTAAATCTAAAGAAGTGATCCAAAGTATGACAAAAAATCTTTTAATCTTGGGTTTCCCATATCGTTACTTGATATAACTTCAAGTGCAACACAAAATAAACTATATTTATACATTTAACAAATCCACTTTATTAAGAAGATAAAAGCAATCTAAAATGATTGCTTAAGAAAATATGAAGCATGAGGTCCTTATATCAGAGATGTTGGCTTCAAGTTTTCAAGTCAAAAAATGGGAATCATGTCTTCTGGAATGTTTGGTTTAACAGTCTATAGCACCAGCACTAGAAAATGTGTTAAGTTGGTGAAACATAACCACTTTTCCCCTCTTTTTAGTATCTCTGGAGTGTTACCCTTTGGGGCTCCCACTAGTTGAAATCTATTTCACTTGGAGGGTTTCCTAAAATATGGCGCCAAAATATGTGCTAAGGCTCCTTTCAAAGTATGCTACAACTCTTGGAAGTTGGCCTAACCTTAAGGTTTATGAACCAGACCTCCCTTCATAGCCACAACACTAGAGGGATTTCCTCTCTCCTTGTAATCCAAGCTATCCAAGAGAACTGTTACATACATATGTGTTCACCTCCATTCCCACAGCCAAGGAAAGAGACAAGAACATGAAGGAAGAAGTATGGTGCAGGAGCAATGAAGGCTGTTAGTAGTGTCTAGCTTCGAGAAAGAATCCAAGTTATATCTCAGTCCAATGAGCATGGAAGCAAATTCCTGAAGTTTCTCTCTGGGCATTTTGCTTGTTAGTTATAGACCTCTTGATGCAGTCAAGGTCCCAAAGGGCTACCTGCTCTCCTATCAAATCCTTTTTGCAATAAATAGATCTAAATCTTACTTATACACATGACAGATTACTGCTCAAAGTTCTCCTAGGAATTACTAGATTCTTGTAAATCACTGGAGAGTCAACATGAAGTCAAATGAATATCCTTGAATATTAGTCTTTTAAGTACCACCGGGCAGAAAAAGAAGGGAATGAAGAGAGATTCTTGGCCCTGTGTCTCAGAAGGAGGGCAACTTGGTAGAGAATGCACCAGGCACTCCCTGTTTTTTTTCTAGGCATCCTACTGGTACTTGAGTTACAATATTTGAAAGTAAAATTATACAGAGAACAGCAGTTTTTTCTTTGGCCCTACAACCAATCAACTCTGCTCTAAGGTCCTGCATACAGGAAAGAGTTCACAAATTTGGGCACCAGAGGAATCTTGAGTCCCTCAACAGTCTTCTCTTCCTACCCCCCAAGCAAAACAAACAAAAGTGGAAATGAGAAACCACAGGGCAATAAGGGTCCTTTCTGTCCCTTTTCCTTTCATATTTTTAGACTTTAAAGTGCTTTAAAGAATTTGGGTCTGAGCACTCAATAAATGCTTACTTTTGAGGGGAAAAGAATCAGAGAATGTCAAATTTGGAGGCCTTCAAGATGGTATTATCCAGAAATGGATGCTTCCACTCTCCCCTTTCAGACCCATGTCAGCCATCGTTCATTTATTCACTTATTTGCAAACACTAATTATGAGTTAGACGCTATTCTGGGAACTGGCTATAGATCAGTAAAACAAAAAGGGAAAAAAAAATCCTTGTCTTCTCCTTGAGACGAGACAGGTATACAACATATAATAAATAATCCAAGTATTTCGTATGCCAGAGTGCTATGGAAAAAAATAAAGGAGTGCCAAGGAGATGAGGAGTGATAAGGTGGGGTATGGCAGTTGAAATTTGAAATAGGATGGTCAAGGTAGGCCTTGCTGAGAAGATGACATATGAAAAAAGACTGCAAAGAAAGGAGTAGGTTAGACATCTGGAATTTGGGGAGCAGAAGGCAGAGGTGAAGATGGTTCAGCCAGTGTACATATGTCCTAAGGCAGGAGTGTGTCTCTCCTGTGTAAGGACATTACTGTGACTGGAGAAAAAAAAAGACCCAGGAGAAAAGGTTAGAGGTAAGAGCAGGGTGAGGGGAAGGGTGGCTGGTGGGGTCAGATCTACATGGGTCAGTCTACATTGGCCATGCAGATTCTAGAAAGGCTTTTGGCTCTGAGTGAAATGGGAAGCCATTGGTGGATTTTGAACAGAAAAGGGATATAATTTGACTTAGGTTATAAAGGATCCCTTTGTTGAGAATAGATTGTAGAGAAGAGGGTGGCATCAGGGAGGCCACGTTGGTTCCAGGCAAAAGATGACGGTACCTCAAGATAGAATAGCAGCCGTTAGGATGGCAGAGTGCATTGCAGTAGATGCTGGCCGATGGACAGAAGTGGGAGTCTGTGGAAAGTCTCTTCTGACTGCTTCTATTTTCTCAGGAAAATAGGAAGCAAAACAAGATCATCAGCCAAGTGAGACAGAGAAGAGGTCCCCTCAGGTCTCAAATCTTTCTTTACCTAGAGCTCCAGGAAGCCTCTATTGATTGAATTGAATTGGCACATGAGAGAATGTGTATTTGCTTGTTCTGTTCTAATTTAACCCACTGCTTTAGTAAACTGAGGCCTAGAGAGTGTCTTTTAAATTTCTATCTGGAGATAGTTTAAATGACCAATGACCAATTAGCTGTGGCTTCAATAAGGAATATAATTAAAATACCTGTTTAAATATAATGCGCCAATAGGGCCTAACACCTAAGGCTCTTGGGAATCTGTGTTTACAAGATAAGGGTACCAAGGGCTGGAGTGTTTAAAAAAAGGAGTCTTATTGATACAGCAGAAAGTAGATACCTGCTCTCAGGATATTCACTTAATCTTTTACAAGTGCTGGCTTCAGTTTTCCAAAGGCTCCAAGGAGATCATCCAGGGCTTGTCTTTTGAATAGATTGCTAGGACTTTTTTTTTTTTTTTTGAGTTGGGGTCTCACTCTGTCGCCCAGACTGGAGTGCAGTGGCCGCTCCCGGCCACCGCAGCCTCGACCTGCTGGGCTCCGGCGATCCTTCCACCTCAGTCTTCCAAGTAGCTGGAACTACAGGCGCACGCTAGTATGCCCGGCTAATTTTTTGATTTTTATTGTAGAGATGAGGTCTCACCAAGTTGCCCAGGTGGGTCTTGAACCCGTGGGCTCAGGCAATCCACTCACCTGGGCCTCCCAAAGTATGGGATTACAGGCTGAGCCACCGAGCCCCGCCTGCTATGACTTTTAAAGGGGATGCAACCAAATCACATCTCATTTCGAGAAATTGAGGGAATAATTAAGAAAGTGTTAGTCACTATGAACGTGGTGTTAATGCTTGCTTCTAAAATTTAAAGGAAAAGAAAAAGCTTGTTAAGTGATCTTAAAAAGGCTTTTTCTGTAAAATGAAAGTTGGAGAAGGGGTAAATCTGAAATGCAAATGACATTCCTGCTTCTCCTGCAATTTAGTATTATCTAATGAATGCTGAGTAATCAAAGCATTTATTGTCATTTCTCCACCCACACTGGGAATTGAGTTTTGACCTTTAGAACTCTCTACTCTTCTGAATTGCTTCTCATCAGCTCTCTCCTTACTCTCCTTCCCACTCAGTTTACTTCTTGGAAGGCCTGTTGACCTTTGTCTTCTTGTCATATACAGTTTCTTCGAATGGTTACGTTTATAAGGCTTCATTAACATTGTAAGTTTTTATCAAGACCCTCATTTTCTAGTGTTATATCACCTTGGGAAAAGCCAGGTCATTCTTAAGTAGATCTTTTCTTTTGCAGTCTAGAAATAATTGTAGGATCAAGTTCAGTAATAAAATGAATGGCTACCATTGACTGAGGACAACCTGTGGGGCTTGGAGCTGTTGGACTTCTCTATAATCATCTTGCAACAATCTTCCCAGTCTATCTCTTTTGATTATTTTACTATGCATACTCATAAGATGTGAAACTCATATGGGTTGACACCTTTAAAATAACTACAGTCATTCTGCCTATAACATTTTCTAACGATGTTGGGACTTTTAAGTTCAGTGTTTGACATTTTGTTTGTCATTTAGAGGAGCCAGTAGGACCTGCCGTTGGGCTTTTCTTAATAGACAGATGATAGTGTTGACTTGAAGTTTACAACAAAGACTGGGGTTAAAGATATAGAAGGGAAAATCATCGATGCTGAGGGGAGACTTGTATGTATAGATTTAGCAAAGGAAAGAGATACATGGTGGTGTAAGAAGTGACTGACAAAAGCGTATTGGAAGAATGTCATTTATATATAGTGGAAAGAGAAACACCAGCCAGAAAAGGATCCTACAGGACAATGGAAAAAGCTAAGCAGCAGACCCTTCCTTCAAAGTGTTGTGGAAGTCAAAGGAACAGTTCTTTAAGATGCTTCAAAGGGCTAGTGCTATCAGGGGTCAGAAAAGAACAGTAGATCTGGAGCTTGGATGAAGTCTGTCATCCTTAAGAGGGTGGATTCAGCAAAGAGGTGAGTAAAAAAGCCAGGTTCCAAGGGACTAATGGTCCTCTTTGACTTGGTGGGAGCGACATAAAATCCCAGACACAAGTGGGGGAACATTCGTCTTAGAAAGAAGACAAAATGATTTTTCTGAAGACACGAAAGGTGAAGTGATATATGAGTAAAACACTTAAAAAAAGTGACAAATGAATAAGATTTGGAAGAACAAAGTCAGTTAATGCCCACATAATACCATGATTTTATACTTAATCAAAATTTGATGAACAAAATGTATTCATAGCATAAATAAATAAAATTTTCTATGATTCATAATATATACCCCAATGCACCATATTTGTCTTGGTTTTGAAAATCTATAAAGACTGTATATAATTTAAGTAAGCAATGAAAAAAGGAGGAAGAGGAAAATAAAGAATTTCAATATGGCCCACAGAGAGACAGAGATGGAAACATAGATCCTAGGTAATCTAAAGGAAGACTTGAAAGTGATAGCTCCTTATGCTGGTGACTGTCTGATACTTATTGCCAAGTGCTAAACAGAAGAGATGCAGTATCAGGAAGGCATCAGGATACTTTAATTTCTCTTCAGATTACCTAAATCTTTTAAGGTACATCAGGAACACCTTAAGGAAGAAGGAATGGAGCAGTAAAGAGTGAAGATTGGCTTGCCTTGCACCCTCTCTTCTTCCTTCTCTCCCTTCCTTCCTTTCCAGAGGAAGGAAAAAAAGGTAGAGCACTAAAGAGTGGTTGCTTCCTTCCCTTCCTCCCTCTCTTTCTCCCTCCCTCTCGCCTTCCCTCCCTCCTTCTCTCCTTCCCTCCCTCCCACCATTCCTTCCTTTCTTCTTCCTCCTTCCCTCTCTTTCTTCCAGAATAAATTTTTTCAAATTCTTGGCCAGAGTGGCTTAAACTCAGAGCTCCTCTTGATGCAACAGCACTATCTTCTGCAATCAGTCACAGGTAGACTTGGTTGAAGAATCCTATGTATGGGACCTCAAACTTAGGTCAAGGAAGTGTATGTGTTAGGTGTGGGATGGGCACGAGGGCTAGGCAGAGTCATTGTCTTTATAATCTAAAAGAAATGACTAAGATGTCTCTTCCCTACAGGTCTCCTCTTTGAGTCAGATGACTTCAGAAATGATAACACATTTCATGTCAAATTTCCAGGCCTCAAATTCTAGTTCCTGGAAATATGAGTATCTCTAGGTAATTTGCTAAGAATATCACAGAATGACCCAGGCATGAAATCTACCATTGAAGATGTTCATTTAGAATTGCAATCATGATCCACAGCCAAGAGAAATAGCCTTTTCTAGACTGGATGCATTTGACCAGTAGGTGGAGTTAATGGTTCCCAGAACCTTGCACCTGTTAATTGATGCCATAGTCTTTTTGTATTCTTTTCAGAAAGGGACAACACATCACCAACAACTAAATATTGTGCTTAATATGCACCCACAACTGATGAATGTAATGTAATGAATGACAATTATTCATGGACGGTTGAATAATTGAGTGGGAGCGTTAGCAGTAGGTAAGCAGTAGGACACAGAGGAAACTTGGGCTACTGACTCAAAGTCCCTTCATTTCTCCACAATTTTGCTTAACTCCAGTTTAGAATCTGAGAAGTAATCTCTAATGCATTTTCCCCCCTTCTTTTCACTTTTTATCAAAAGTGACCATTTCATACTGTGGTTTGGTGGGACGATGGAATGGGGGAAATCCACTTTGCTGCTGGTGCTACAGAGAAGAGAGCTGCATCAATTCTCTCATATTGGCAAGTCTTTCTTTTGGCTGAAGTGCTGGGGATAACACACTGGGGATAATTTTATCACACTTGCTTTGGGTGCCCAAATTTGCAAACTATGCCTAACTTTGAGAGACTGCAAGACAATAAATTCCACTTTCCTAAAAGAAAAACCATAACCACACCAGTTTTAATGGTCTGTGAAAAGTGAACAGCCGTAGATGATCATGGATATTTAGAAATCCTCTGTGTGTCCACAGTAGTAGAAATGATGGCTGGGTGCCTTGAGAAACCTTGCTTGAGGGGTGCGAGGAATCCAGTATCTACATCTATATCTACAGCTGTCTTTCTCTGAATATTTTCATGTATGAATGGGCGCACACATGTACACCTGAAGCCTCATGTGTTTAAGACCAAAACCTATAGTTGGCTGTGGACAGAAGGAATTATAGCCTCTCCAGCTATGAACTGGTACCATTTTCCTCATGGTCTCTGGAATCTGCTTTTCCTAACACCTTCCTCATTCTCTGGATTCCCTCTGGATGCCTCCTTGATTCTCCAACACCCTTGGAGCTGGGACCAAACAGCACCTCCTTCCAGATCAGCAAGTCTTGTTGGGGAGTTGTAATCAGCCCTCACCTCTACCTGAACACATCTGCTGTCTTTGATGATTTCTAAGCCTAGTGTTAAGAAGCTGTTTAGCAGATTATCTGTTTGTGCATTACCTTAAGTCATATAATGGATCAGTATTTTATTGGGGTTTTCAGGCCAACATTCAAAGGAATAACATATGGTGGGCATTTTAACCAATTAGTGGGTAAAAGGAGGGATATTTAAGGGCTGAAAGCCTCATCTCAAGCTGCTACCTTAGTTATTTTTCCTCCTGATTTTCATTTCTATGGATATGTTAGTGATTTTACAGGATCAGTTCCCATGGAACAGAGGACCAGCTTTAGTCAATCTCTACTTTCAAATTCAGGAACACTGTACAGTCAGGCAGAACCTTAAGAGTTTTATAGTACACTAGAAATATTTTCCTAATTCCTTTTGTGCTATGTGTTTAGGATATGTGTAATTCAATAGTTTCCATCCTTTGCTCTGCTAAAGCATTTGTAAGAATTATTGTACACGGAAAGAGTTCAATGTATGTTAGCTATGGTTATTATTGTTAGCCTATAGTTACTGAAGTCATTTTCCTCAAAACCTTTTGCAATCATATTCCACAGTTCTTGGCTCCCAAACCAATGGAGATTCATTTTTGTTTTTCATGATCTTATCAAGCTCCTTTGCCGGTCTGATCCCTGACAAAGTAAGTGAATTGGGGTGTTAATAGATGATAATGGGTTGACATATAGGCCTTCCTAGAGCATGCTATTTCTTGACTTGGATCTCTCTTGTGGACTTCAGTTTTCAACAGGCTTTTTCCTCAGTCCTATATGCTTACTTAGATGCTTCTCTGGTCTGCTCTCCAGTTTTCATGTTTAGGTAACCAGGGGTCATACTTTGGGAGGCTTCCTAATGCTGCTTTTGTTGTTCTTGTGAGTGCAGAGGATTCCTACTTTAGAGTGAACTGTAATGTCAACCTCTACCCTAGACTATGAGCAGAAGCCAAATTAAATAGAATAACAAGATGAGGCTTTGCTAAAATTATCCCACCTGTCAGTCTGTAAAACCACTAGCTGAAGATTTTTGTCATAACATTGACACACATAATGCTAATTTCCACCAGTTACATAACCTAACTGATAAGCCCATCTAAATTAGACCTGCATGACAACAAAGCTGGGGTTAAAAAGTGAAAAATATTGTCAAGTAACCATATACTTAACTTAGATTTTATCCAGCAGCAAACATTTCTGTATTCTGAAATAAAATAGCTTGTGGTGAATGAATTGTGTGAGGATACGCCTTTGCAGAAAGACCTACAGAACAAATATTAAGGGAAAGGGAACAACAAATTTGTCTCAAAGGGTTGAAGAGAGACACAGCCTTCAGAATGTAACAGGAAGTTATATTTCAACCTCTTAGAGTTCATCTACAAATCCATTTAACTCTAGTATTGCTATTAATGAAAGTTTTAATTAGGAACCACTTTGGACCTAAATTTCACTTTATCAGTGTTTCTTCCCTCTGCTACCTATTAGGATACCTGAACTTCTAGTTTACATAAAAATGTCCTATTACCTGTTGCTAGCCATGCTCTTCTTTGATCAACTCACTACAAATTGTAGGTAATTACTGTATTTTGGACAAGTAAATGGCAATAAATCAGGCACCACATTTTTGATAAAATATAAGCCGCTAGAAAGGCTGTTTCTAAGACAAAAAATTTGGTGTGACCAGGTAGGTTAAAATTACTTTTGTACATGAATAAACATTGTATTTTACGTATATACAGCGAAGGAGAATAAAAGAGAAGCACACCACGGGCTTTTGCCTACGTACTTTTCTGATTATGAATGATAACATATATCTAGGGACACTAATGCTTTATAAAATATGAAAACATTCATCTGGGAGAAGAAGCTAATTGACTTTCTTGCTTGCAGACATTGGTAGCCCTGTTTCTTCTGCTTTAGATTCCAGCGGGACACCCCCATCTTTGGATGAAAAATGCTGACTGGTGTGCTCTGGGACTCTTGGCTCACCCTGAGGGTAGTGAGCACAGTGCCCTGGCTGTGTGCCCAGCTTTTGTGGCAGGGAGTTACCCCCGAGTGCTTTTTTTAACTTACACTAAAGTTTTGACTTAGAAAGCAAGCCCTGCCAGCATATCACAGGAAACTAGGCTTCCCTGTATGATCCTCAACATTAAATCCTATTTCTACTTGTTACCCTTAATAGGCCTCCTGGGTCTGATATCAACTCCATAATCACAAAAATCTTTGTTGGAGAAGTTAAGGAGGGAAGAGTGCATGTAGGATGAGGAACCCAATCTATGTGCCCCTCTCAACTGGGATGCAGGAGAGGAACTGGTCATGGAGTTTAACCTTTAGAGGTGTGCATGAACATGGAGGAGGAATGGTAGAGAACAAGGAGAAAGTGAAAGTAGAGAAGCTCTTCCTTGACCTTGTAGGCTTTCTGCACAGAATTAAAACCCAGAAATTGGTTAAGGCTCACAAGGAGTAATTGTAGGCAATTTCCTCACCGCTATACTGTCAGCACATGGCAAAGTTTGCTATGGACAGGATAGTAGGAAGTTCTTTCAAAACATTTCAAAATACTGCTAAGGTTTTCTTCAAATTCCCATCAACCCTTAAGAGTTCATTGAAGATATTAGACATTTTCTCTCCAATTCAATGTTGGCAAAGGATTCCAAAGCAGAAGAAATAGAAATGAAGTCAAAATATACCCTTAGAGACTCCTTCAGTGATACAGTATGATATAGAAGAAAATACCAATATTTTTCAAAAGGTCTCAAGCACTACAATTACCAAATTCTTTTCTTTACTCTTCAAGCTTTTAGTTCTGATGAGTTGTTAGCCTATCCAAACAAGTAAGCTCTTTTAAAATCACTTCAACTTATAACAATTATATTTTTATTTTCCAAGTTTTTGAAATAGTCTTAAAGGAGTCAAATGTGTATATTAATGAGCATTGCCAATTTCATGAGAGAGAGATGACTTCTTTCCCATTCATGAGATGGCTTGAAAACTGTGATTTAGTTTCAATAGAGCCTCTCTACAATACTACATCATGTATATTTATATATATATATATACTATAAATATATGAATTTTTTCTTGAGTTGGAGTCTCACTCTGTTGCCCAGATTGGAGTGCAGTGGCATGCTCCGGCCACTGCAGCCTCGACCTGCTGGGCTCCAGCAATCCTTCTGCCTCAACTTTCCAAATAGCCGGACCTACAGATGCGTGCTATCATGCCTGGCTAATTTTTGATTTATTGTAAAGATGAGGTCTTGCCAAGTTACCCTGGTGGGTGTCAAACCCGCGGGCTCAGGCAATCCACTTGCCTCATCCTCCCAAAGTGCTGGGATTACAGGCTGAGCCACCAAGACCAGCTAAATGTATAAATTTTTAATCAATATATCTTTTTATCAAAGTTGGATTAGGCAGAATTTGACTGAAATTGCACCAAGTAAATATGATTACCTTTTCTTATCTATGACAGCTCATTATTTTGTATGTTTAATTTTTTTCATCTCATGCATAACAACCCAAGGTGTTTTGGCTGTTCTTCTATATTTGAACGTGTGGCCTTCCAACTTGCTAGAAGTAGGACTGGAAGGGAGACTCATTGTGGCTATGACTAAATAAGTTTTATTTAAAGAAAAAGGAGAAATAGAAAGAGACAAAGGAAGAAGAGGAAGACAAAGAGGCGGAAAAGGGGGGGGGGCAGTGGAGAGAAGAAGAAAATGGAAAGAAAAGACAGGTAAGAAAGAGGGGAGGTTCAGGAGAAGGATAAAAAATAGTTTTAGCTATCTGGGCTTCCATAGGGGTGCCAAGTTTAACAGCTGAGGCATCTCTGACAAGGCTCCTTCATCTCCTGAGCAAGGGAGGAATGCTATTTTTAAAGGAGGTCATTAATGAATCAAGTTTAAGCTCCATGCTTAGCCATCATCACTATTTGGGTGCTTGTTGGGAAGGTCCTAAGCAGAGTAGCCTTGGGTACAAATTTCGGTGCATTTTGTTTGCCACTGTTGGCCAGCTAGTCAGCTGATCTGGAGACTGGGTTTACTCTTGCAGTTATTCTGCTTTATTTTCCTGACAAAGCAATAGTTTCATTAAGAAAAAAAGCACTCAGTTATTAATTTCTGCTAACTCTTAACCTGGCCAATGAAATACAAGCATGTGCAATTTCATGTCTATTTTAGGGCATGGATGTGGGGGCAGTGAAAACTCTCTGCTTGGCTTACAGCTCTCCGCATTCATCTTACTCTTTCTAGTTCTGTCTTTTTTGTTCATTCTTTTCCTGACAGGCTGCTTGATGGTTACAAGAATGGTACAGGATTGAAACAGGCTCAGACTAGATGAAGGAGAGAAAGAGCTTGGTAAAAGCCCATTCTCTACTGAATAGTCAAAAAAAATTACTTAAAAAAGTCTGAGATCTCTTAAGTATTAGTCATTGCTATTTGAATGGTTTATTTTCCCAGGGGGAATATTAAAACTCTCTGTACCCTTCTCTACCTTGTCTTTCTCCCTAGGTTTTGGAAATGACTGGTGGGGGAAAAACACATTTGCAAGTTGTCTGTGGTGCTCTGTTGATCACTGTGTCACAGTATCTAATATACTAGATGTTGGCCTCAGGAAAGCAAGCAGTGAGTTGAATTACATAGACAACTGATGAAATATCTGTTTGATTCACTACAGCTGGGTAACTATTTTTCACCACAAGAACTGCGTTTTCCTAAGCTGTTGGACTGTCAGTGTATTAGAAATGAACATTTTCTAATTTATAAAAAGGGAAGTGGGAAAGGATGAGCAAGAGGAATTCCCTAACCCTGCATCCATCAGAGATAAAACAGGAATGAACCTACAAGCATCAGAGAGGATCTTGCCATGAAATGACACAGGTAGCTACGTAAGTGCTATAGGCCCGATATGGTGTGGCTGTAAACATGTCCACCACAGCCACATTAAAGGGCCTGGAATTTTTGCTTTGAAGGGACTCACATGATGTTATTTGGTAGGGAAATGATAGCTAATTGTCTAATATGATGCATTATTTTAATTCATTACATTTCATCTTGTGCCTGTAGCTGAATAGCAAAGGTATAGGCTTGGGATGAGATGAGGTTGTCTAGTAAGAAAAGATTGGGGTCCTGGGGAAGTTTGTAAAGACTGAGACTTATTTTTATTTTTTTTTTTGAGTTGGAGTCTCACTCTGTCACCCATACTGGAGTGCAGTGGCCGCTC
>NW_007258356.1:387162-474133 GCF_000164805.1 Carlito syrichta
TTCTGCTGGGCTCCGGTGATCCTTCCGCCTCAGCCTTCCAAGTAGCCGGAATTACAGGCATGCAATACCACGCCCGGCTGATTTTTTGATTTATTGTAGCGATGAGGTCTCACTGCCTTGGCGGGTCTCGAACCCGTGGGCTCAGGCAATCCACTCACCTCAGCCTCCCAAAGGCGCGGGATTACAGGCTGAGCCACCAAGCCCGGCAAGACTGAGACTTATTAATGGAAGGCTTCAAGAGGCAGAGTCAGGGAGGCCACCGATGTACCTTGTCTCTATTACAGATTTTCTGGGAATCATTCATCCCTAAATGCCCTTAATTACTAATTTATTTGTTTGTTTGTATTTTTTAGAGACAGATGCCTTGCTCTGTTCCCCAGACTGGCATGATGATAGCTCGCTGCAGCCTTGAACTCTTGGGTTCAAGCAATCTTCCCACCTCAGCCTCCCAAGAAGCAGGAATTATAGGTTTATGCCACCACGCTCAACAAATTTTTTTTTTTTTTTTTTTTTACTCTTTACAGACGGATTCTAACTATGTTGCTCAGGCTGGTCTTGAATTCCTTGCCTCAGGTCCCCCCACGTGACTTTCCAAAATACTAGGATCACAGGCACCAGCCTCAGACTAGATGAAGAAAAGAAAGAGCTCGATAAAAGCCCACTCTCTTCTTAATAGTTAAAAAAATTATTAAAAAAAAAATCTGAGATCTCTTAGGCTCTACTATACTATTTAGAACTGAAAGTTACCAAGAGATATGCTTTCATCATTTTATGAGAAAAGAAGCAGAATACTGGGAAGATGTCAAAGAAGGCACAGCAGGAGAATAAGAATTTTTTTTTTTGGTATATTCTTGGCACTGTGCTAAGTGGCTTAAGGTTCACATACCTCATCTAATCCAGTGGTTACCATGGCTGTGTATCTCAATCACCCATGGAAATGAAAAAAATAAATCATTGTCTATCTGATCCAAGTTCATCCCCACCAGAAAAACAGATTTCTTAGGCTTTGAGTTAGAGCTAGGCAAGCGTAGGTTTTAAAGATTCACAAGTGATTCTGCATCACTGTCAGGGTTGAGAACTATTTGCTTAATTTTAAAAATTCTCTGAAATAGGAACGTTGCTCTATCTTCTGCAAAAGGTAAGGGAAGTTCATGTTTGACTAACATCACTGGGTTGGAACTTGAGTCTATCATTTCTGGTTTCTAGATTTTTCCATTTAGCACAAAGCTTTCCTGGAGGGTTGAAATCTTAGGTTTTTAAGTAGATAATCTTAGTATTTTCAACTATCTCCCAGTTTATCCTCTGGATGATTGGTCTAAGAGAAACCAAGGTGTTGAGAAACTCGCTGGCAGCAGGATATACAGAAAACAGCACAGGAATTTGCATTCCAGTGGCTTTAATTCTTGCTACCTGTGTGACTGTGGGCATGCCGTCTTGCTAAGCCTTCGTTTCCCCTTGGTATAGCAGAAATGGTAAACAATATCCCAAGTTGTATTTGAATGTTAAATTAGAAAAACATAAAATACTTAAAATAGCACTTGGCACATAGTGGGTATTCACCCTAGTAGTAGTTCTTTTTGCCAAGTGTATGGTTGCTAATAATTTTCTCTTGGCCAGATAACGTTGTTCAACTGAATACGGTGATTAAGGCGAGGGCACTCGAAGTGGGCTAGAGTCAGGCTGTAATGAATCATGCTGAATCTGACTTACACCCAGTTGAGGATACATATAAAAGGCTCAGGGTGGAAATCAGATTGGCACAGGGACCTTATCTCGAAGCTATATTTTCCTATACCCATTAAATCCTGAATTTGTTCTTAGATAGTGTTTTGGTGGGGGTTGGGATGGTTGATGGAGACTGAGATGGGAAGCAAAAGACCCTCTCTAAGTTGCCTCTTGGTGACACCACTCCTTAAGCATTACACTTTACCTCAATCTCACTTGGATAAACAGATTCCTCTGGCGCAGTTCTGTGTGCTGCTAGACACAGACACTTATGTTTGTCACTTGTACGGTGAGCTTCCGTATGAGAGCGGCTCTATTTATACTTCCCTCTGCAGACAATACTGATGCTTTTACGTAATAGGTAAGCTCCACTAGCTTAGCAAACAAGTAAATGAGGTGGTAAACAATACTCTCTTTTCCACACAGGTTTATGATAAATTCACAAGCCAGGTCCGCTTCCAATTATTCTGGCTAACTTACCTGCTTTATATGACATGACATGACATGACACTTGGTTTTCCTGTTCTCCCCCTGAAAGTTGGGCCTTGGTATAATGCTACTTCAAAAGCACAGGGGAGCCTGCTAAGTTATGGGAAAGACAAGGAATGGTAAGTTGAGCTGGTTCAACTCTCATAACATAATTAATCAATCTTAGCCTTACTGAATCTCCTCAGCTCTTCTGTAATTGCATAATGTTCCAAGGCACAAGAGAGGATGGAGACTCGGAAGCATTATATTCATTGTACTGCACACTCCTATGATTTTGAGGGTCAGTGCTGTGATCCATAAGAAATTGAAGTGAAGGCTTGGGAAGTCACAGACTACATGGAGGAATCACACATCTGCTCAGGCACAGGGAAGGCCTAGAATGCCAAGACATTTGAAAACAATCTGGTATCTATACACAGATTTCACAGACCTTGTCTCTGAAACCTTCCTCTACAGAGGAATCAGCTACAGTAAGGATTCTGGAAAGGGTCTGGATTCTCTTACCCCACTTCACTCCACTCTGGGGCAGAGGAGGGCCAGCAGTGTAGGCGTTGAACTGACTTACATTTTGTTTCCTTCCTAGATGAAGTGGAGGGATCCTTGACTAATGTGTTCACACTTGAATGTCCATAAGAGTAGCAAATGCAGGCCCCCAACGACTAATGCATGATCTAAAAGATTACTGGGTAGCTTTTAGTATAATCCTGAAATGAAAATGCCACTAATGAGCATATATTAATAGAAGTCAAGTGCAGTAACACTGCTAACGTAATGGCCAGGAGATAAAATAAAACATGTGGGCAAAACAAATCTAATACTGTTCTATATCAAAATAGCTCTCCTGAAAAGCATAGAGCTAGCAAATGATCCCAACTAAAAGAAATATTAACAACAAGGACATTACTTGGTGGAGTTCACCACCAAATTTGAAATGAGGTAGTGAACACTTGTATTTTCAGTCCCTCTTTCTTCTTGGGACTTTTCTTGTTAATTCTGGCTGAGTGTCAAAAGCCCTGATCTTTTCTTTGGACCCCTTATATAACAAGGAGCTCCTATTTTTTAATTGGACATTGAAGTTTGTACTTCTTTATGGTTCTCTGTTTTATAGGTGTTCATATAGTGTCCACAGCAAAATTATCAGCAACTAGAAAACAGGGTCCTTACTTATAATAGTATATCTTTCCTAACTCTCTCCCTTCTCACCAACTCCAGCTTATGGCAGAATGAGTTCCACACTCTGTGATCTCACAGGCTATTTCCTTTCTTTATAGCTTCACCATAGTGCATGCAAATAACCATTTAGTTTACCTCCTTGATGAGGTTCCTTGGAATTAGGGAATTTGCCATTTTTATCTTTGATTCCGTGTACCTAAAACTGGGCTCTATGCAATGCTAGGACAGTGTTATATATTGTTACCAATATATAGTTGGCTGTGTTGTTGAAACTTAGTTTGTTTCTGTATCTTAGGAGAAACTTAGAGAACAACAAGCTGCTCCTTGCCTTCAAAGAGCTTTGAGTCTAGTAATGGTTATTACCCACATTCTACATACATTGAATTAAGATCGTGCTGGTGAATGAATCTCACTAGAGGAAATGTAATTAGAATATTCATAATGTGGGCTTAAAATTACTTTTCTCTTTCCTAATGCAATCCTTTATTTAATGAAAAAAAGTTTGCCTTGATTACTGCCTTTTCGTATATGAAAGTGTTGACAAAGCCCTGTTCCCTGCTGTGAAATACAGAACTATGAAAATCAGTCATTCCACATATTTTCATCTCGGTGTAAAGGTTACCCAAACTTTGTTATCATATACATAATATTTTTTCCCTTCCTGCAGCAGACATTAATTTTAAGTATGTCTATGTAAAGACCGCATATGCACCAAACATGAACCAAATACGTCTACCCAAGAATGCATATCCCTACCGCAGCAGAGATGGATGTAGTTTTTGTTTTTAGGGAAACATGATGATGTGGAAAAGTCTATGGAAATGCTGCTGTCTACAATGGCGTGACACTGGAATTATAGCCAACTGGAGGCAGCTGCAACTGCCTAAGAAACAAAGCTGGGGAATTCAACAGCAGAAGCCAACGGCTGCAGCCAACATCCTGCAGTGTCAAAAGCCCTGCTGTGGGACCTGGCACAGGCAGCAGCAGGCTGGCATCACTGAACTTCATTTAATGACAGGACCCTAGGTCTTCATCATGGGCCAACTCCGTTATTGCTAAGTCCCGTCTAGTCCTCATTAAAGGTCTGAGTGGCAGGGAGTTTTTCATGTACAGATATCTGCTGCTATATATGTTGGATGCAGAAATGATAGGTGACCGTAGGAGCTGTTTAAAACCAACCCGCTTTGTTGCACGAATAGCCAAGTGACTAGACTTTATCACCAAGCTAAGGCAAAATGTGGGGAAGGTAGGTTGGAATCAAGCTCTACCCACCATTGAAAACACTATTCACAGAATGTTTGAATTACGTGAAAGGTGCTCACTTTTCAGTTCCTCTTGCAAAATAATGTATTTTGCTAAATTGTTGTTCTTTTAATAACCACAAGGAAGAAAAAGCAAGCATTCTTTTCATGTATTCAAGTCATCATTCATTGAAAGGCTACTGTGTGCCAGTCATTATCGTTAATTTCACAATGGTTGCATACAGTGCTGAAATGTTCACATGCTAACAAATATATTTATTTTTATATATAATCTAATAACCATAAAGCTGAACTAATTTCTACCTTTCATTTTGACTATGCTGTTTACCTGGCTGCTGATCACATATTCCTTAAAAGGGATAAAACCTGAGGAGAAAAGATGCCAATTAGAGATAGTGAATGGCCTATGACCCTACTAAGTTGGCTAAATACTATTTTCATAATTATAAAACATAGAAATATGAAAGCATCACTGTTCAACAGAAACATATGCACCTATAAATAAAGATATTTGTAATTACAGATGCAAATCACAACTTGGGAATTAATTAAAACAGAGAAAACACTTCAAAAAAACTTTTTAAAAGAGAATCTCCTTAATTCTTTCCAAAGCTCAACAGAACTTGTCCTGGCACTGATCTCTCTTTTGTATGATCTATGCAGCTGAGAAGCTTTATTCATTCAGTCAATCAAGAGTTGAAATTGTTTGCAAGACTCTCCAGTAACAAATCGCCCAAACAACTCCTTACAGTTCCTCCTGTTTCCACAGGACTGCAGTAGTGTTGTTAATGCACTTCATCTCCATGTCCTTTCCTGGAGAGGTTTGTTATGATCTCTGAGCATAACCTGACAACTATAAACTTTTCTAGAAAAGCAAGTGAAAACGGCCTGGCAGAATTTGCTTTCTATGTCTTATACGTTACCTCTGTCCCCTTATATTCTGTGTTTAGTTCTCTAAAGAACTGTTATGCATGTGTAAAAGAGAGAGCCTTAAGAAAAAGCTAATGTAGGCTGAAGCTATAAAAAATGTACACTGAAGAGAGTCTAGTTACTGATGATTATAACATCAGAACCAAAAGCTAAGAAAGTTAATGTCTCATTTGATGGAATCATAAGCGTTGGGGTGTTGTTGTTGTTGATAAGTGAAAGATCTTAGAGGCCAACTATACCAAAACCTTATTCAGATTTAAAACTCAGGTCCAGAAAGATGAATTGGTCACAAGTCCCTGAGTTGGCATTAGAGCTGGGGCTACAATCCATTCCTAGATCTCACTTTGGAGCTTTTTCTTGGGCTCTAGGTTGAAAGGTAGCCATCCTATGAGGGTGCCTCCAAAGATTCCAGTTTTAGCCAGGTGCAGTGCCTCGTGCTTGTAGTTCCAGTTACATGGGAGTCTGAGGCAGGAGGACTGCTTGAGCCCAGGAGTTCAAGGCTGCAGTCTTCTATGATTGCACCTGTAAACAGTCACTGAACTCCAGCCTTGGAAAAAAGGAAGACACTTCCTCTAAACAAAAAAAAAAGAAAAGAAAAAAAAGAAAAGGGAAGGAGAGATTTCACTTTTGTTAGGTTTGCCTTGTCTTTATACTTTTGTGTATACAAATCCCCGACTCCAAACAAATTCTGGGACACACTTGCTTTTTTGCTTTTGTGGCTTTTTTTTCATGCTTTTTCCACTTCCTAGATTGCTCTGGCCCACTTTACCTCATTCTAATTTCATCAGTGCTTCTTTTTATATGCAGTCCAGAGGATAATTTTCATCCTAACAGCCATGCGTTACACCTCGGCTCAAGTGAGAAGCACTACTTAAATCCATAAAGTAAAACAAAATAAACACTTGCCCTCAGGTGTTTCACAAATGAGACCATGACAACTTTCCACATTGACTTTTACTTGATCCCTAGAAAGTATGAAGTTGGTAGGCAAGAGCAAATTATAAATGGTTCAAAAAATAGAAAATGTGGTGATTGTCCAGCTTTTCTGTAAAACTATAATTCATTGAGTATTATTTAGAATTAAAGAACATACCTAGATATTTATAGGTATAAAATTCAATGCAAAATTTTGTATGCGAATCAAGTTCTGCTTGATACCTTATATTCTTATAGCCTACAAGAAGTACATGCACTTTCATAAACATTAAAATGATGGCTGTGTTCACTCTACATTTAGAAGAGCCACTTTGACATTTTTTGGACATGTGCCTCACATGGGAGGGAGTTTTCCACATGCAGATATCTGCTGACATCTATACAGAAAGCAGAAAGGGTGTGGCTTAAAACAAGTCTGTTTTGTTCAATACACAAGTCAAGTGCCCAGACGTTCTCACCAAACCAAGGAGGATGGAAATCAAGCCCAACGTTTATTGACCTGCCACATCTCCTACGTCTTGCTTGAGTCTCTGAACTAGAATTACTGCAGGCAAAAATATTCCTAACCTGTTTTGCCTTAGGACACAATATAAAGAATACCCAATGTTTCCAGAAGATTGATAAATGTCACTTCCATGAGAGAGATGCTGGTTCTTGGCATGTGTGTGTGTGTGTGTGTGTGTGTGTGTGTGTGTGTGTGTGTGTGTGTGTGTCTGAGCTGGAAAATGTGCCCTGGCTAGTACAGAACTAAAATGAAGTTAAATTCTGAAAAGTCTAATATATATGCAGGGGTGCCAACAAATGTATATACATTTTAAGTATGATTTTATCTCAAAAGATGGCATGAATCAAATGAATGCTAGTGTCAACCATGAAACAGGCAGGGCAGTCAAAGAAAATGGTGGAAGGACAGTTGAGCAAACGCCATAACTACACATTGCTACCATAATTTAATTCAACTTCACAAAGTACTACATAGATCACATCTCTTAAAATGTGTGTACATATTTTGGCACTCCCTGCCCTGTGTGTGTGTGTGTGTGTGTGTGTGTGTGTGTGTATAAGAAATGGAAAATGGCCATTGTGCTCCCGTCATTAACATGTAAGTGTCTGGAGATGTGCTTGATCCACATCTATAGGTCATTGTGCCTGCTCAGAATTTCGGATCTTCCCGTTTAGCCTTCAGAGGTAAGGTTTTGGAAGGATGGCTACCCAGGTCTCTCAATATGACTGTATTCATCTTCTGTTTTTACCTCCTCGTTTTTATTTTCCTTGAGTCTGGATCAGACTATTCATTTTTTCTTCCAGAACTCACTTCAAGTGGATTTTTTTCTATCTGTCATAAATTTAGTGTTCTCCCTTTTGTCTTACAATTAATTCTTCTGCAAATCTCCTTACACTGATCTCCTCCCCTGAGCTTTGGGCAATTATACCCTCTCATCTCTTTCACATAAATCTCACTTGGAAGACAAACCCCTCAGATTAAGCTGCTGCCCGGTGTGTGCATTTCTCATTAAGAACTAACAATACCTACATCAATAACATCTACTTTTACTATCACCTGTGAAAGCTACTTACTTTGGGAACCTATTGTCTTTTTTCAGCATGATTGTTTGAATGTAAATCTAGCCCAGGACAGGAACATAGGGGACAAGCTTGGCTGTCCCTGGAGTGGACTGGAATGCCTATAATATGGGAGGCACTGAGATTGGAACTGGGGAGGCAGGGCGAAATAAGAGTAAGATAAAAGTCTTGAGATGAAGAAGTTTACACTAGAATAGAGTGAAGCTTGTGTCCTAAGACAAAGCAGGCCAGGGATATTTTAGCAATCAATGGGACCAATTCAGGAAAGCAAGCAAGACCTGGAAGAGGTGGTAGATCATTAAAGGCCAAGGTAGACCAAGAGTTAGACTTTATTTGAGGACTTGTGGAAACAGAAGGAAATCTTGAACATTTCTAGAAGATACTTGCACTTCTTTTTAACTCTCCACTCAGTTTGGGCACCTGGGTTGTAGGAATATAAAGGAAGGCAGAAGAAATCAGGGGCATATAGGTCAGATATGGCATCTTTTGGTTGGCACATAGATGCTCTCATTACAGGCAGATTGTATTATTTTAAGAGAGATGGAGCATGAAAACATGGTACAGGTTGCTTTGTTATTGGTCTCCAACTTGTTTTCAAGAAATAGCAAGATATATACAGAGTGGTGTGTCTTTTGGATGGCATCTATGGACACAAGAGATTGAGGACCGGGATAGGATAAAAAAAGGGGATTTAATCCACATTCTCAAATAGAATGACCTTTGTGAAGCGATCCTAACAGCTTTCTGTTACTGCCCAACTTTACCTTCTATTTTTTACTGGCAATATTCCCCAAGTTTGAGCTATGCACTAAGTCTTCTAAATTCTTCAAGTCTGTAAGTCTAAATTCTTCAAGTCTGTAAGTCTATAAATGCTAGTATGAGTTTCTATCGTATAAATTAACTTAAGTACTGTTCAAAGATTTTCTTTTATGAATAAGGCTTTTACGATTTTTTTCTTCTGGAAGAAATTAATGTATATCATTATGCATAGAAGTCATTTTCTCCTAAAAGTAACAAAGTAGGTACTTAGACGTTAGTTGCAGTGAAATTTACCTTTACAATGATAATTGCAGTAACCTTTTAAATGAACATATGCATAAACCAGAACTTGCACCTGTCATTGTTGTCATGGAAACAGTTCCAAAACATAAGATACAATTCTATTATTGAGGCAGTATAGTTTCCCAAATGAATTTTAATGAAATTGCAGCAGGAAAAAAATAATTTTATGGAGACTTCTAAATTATTGAGTGAAGTTTGCCAATTAGAATCTGCCTAAAACCACAAAGTGGTAATCTTCATCTGAACAAGAAACAACAGTCAACAAATGTCAAACATGCAAAAGAGGACACAAAGTAGACTTATTTAAAGGTAAGTGAAGCACCCGTTCATGTTTATCTTTAACACAGACCGTTTTCAATCACTATTCCCGCTGGTGGTAGAAGTATATTTGAGCATTAGCTGTCTGAGTGGAACATACCAAGATCACTGGGTTATCTGGAGACTTTCTCAAACTTCTGTTATCTTTGGATTTTCTATTGATGCATGGTCGACAAATTTAGGGCTATAGTGTTTTTGGAGCTAAGAGACCTAAGCGCTGTCTATTCCAATCCATTACGTTACAGATCGGGGAACCAATGCTTAAAAAAGTTAGGTGACTTGTCCAAGGTATGCAAGTGTGGTATGCAAGTGTGGCAGGGGTGGACTGGAGCTTGGACCTCTGCCTTGGCTTCCTACACAGTTACTGTGCAATTTTGTAAAATGCAGCCCTCCTTGCTGCTGGTTAAAGCTGATGCATTCTTTCATGGAGGGAGAAAATTAAGTTCTGAATTTAAATATCTGGACTTGTAGTGCCCACTTATATCTTCACAGGAGTTAAGTCTAATTTGCTAAATGAAATAAAACTTTAATGTCCTCCTTAAAGTATGAATCTCCTCATGGAATATGCTGATCGCTGGTGAATTACTACTTCTGAGCATGGAAACAGAACTAATATCTTAATGTAATAAGAGAAGGAAAAGTTTTCTCAGTTTGGAACCATTGCTTCACCTCTTCTGTACTCTGAAGACCTGTGAATCAAACATCCCAGGCTCATAACAAAGCCAACTGTGAAACTAGCACTTACTTCTATGTTAAGAGCCTGGGAAATACAGTCATGGAGCTTAACTTAAAAGCTATCTGGTGATGAATTGGGACTTCAGTATATAATTTTTAGCATATAGTTCGGGCATAATATTTAGGGAAAGAAAGCCTTCACAAGCATAAAATACAACTGGAAAATGGTTATCCCTAGATACAGAAAGCACTTATTATGTAACTCTTGTTAAGTGCTGATGACGTGACAGGCTCTGTGCCGAGTCAAGTCTCTGGCAGAGCTCAGGACTCCCCAGGCTCTAGAAGGCCCCAGAGACAGTGTGTCATACAGTGATGATGGGTAGAAAATACTCTCATCATTCAAGTTGTGATTGTTTTGGCTTCCTCACGGTTGAGCTTTTGGCACTTGGATTGGACCCAATGTAACACCACAGCTGGGAAATGACATTATTTGGATTGGTTAAGAGGAGTTTTTGAATTGAACTCCACTGTAGTATTAGAGCAGGAAAAAAAGTCCTGCAGTTACCAGCAAGTCCCAGAGGGGCCGTCTCTCTATTGTTCACGTGTTTGCACATGAATGTGTATTATAAATACTTTTTTTGTATAAGTATGCAGATATATACAATATGCGAAGTTATGTAAATTTGTATTACTAATAACTCATTCCATAAATATGTATTGAGCACTTCTTATGTACCAGGCACATTTTCTATTTTTAAAGTGGCACACACGTGGATATGTCATTTTAAAATAGAGATAAATTCCTTCCTCACAGGTATTAAAAACAGCATGAGTAAAGTACCTGGTGTGTTAACAGGCTGTCATAAATACTTGCTTCGCTTAGACCTCTTCTTTGTCCTCCCCCAGTTTTGGGATATGAATCACCTTCCTGCCTTTTCAAATACTTAGAACAACCCTCTACAGGGCAGGAAGGGAGGGTGTGAGGGGTGGGGGTCCATCTAAGCGCAATTCAGAGCCTGTGACAGACACATACGCTGAATACTTCACTTTACAGAAGAACCCCACACACTCTGAGAGTGAATTGGTACCTTTCATAGCCAGTGAGACTTATCAGCTTTTGTCACCGTAAGCTTTTGCAAATTTGTCCATATCTAGTGAGAATGAGTTGATAGATAGAAAGAGATAGATAGATAGATAGATAGATAGATAGATAGAGGATTATTTTTTCTGATTCTAAAAGTAATATATGTATGTTGTTGAATATTTGGGATAAAAAATATTTAAAAATAAAATGAAAAATATTAATTATGTAGAATTCCACAATCCAAACAATGTTTAGGTATCCCCTATAGGTTGCAATTGACTGTGGGGCAGACCCCCAAGAAATGAAAAAAATAAAATTATGAAATCTCAGTTTTGACTAATTATATTGTTATATATAGTGGCAATGTCATACAGCTTCTTCAAGCAGTGGAAAGGATGTGTAGTGTGTGTATCTCTCTCTCTCTCTCTGTGTGTGTGTGTGTGTGTGTGTGAGAGAGAGAGAGAGAGAGAGAGAGAGAGAGCGAGAAAGAGAGAGAATATAAATATGAAAATATTTAGAAGAAATGAGTCCACTAGAATTTTATTGCAAGCCAGACTGAAACATCAAAGATATTTAAGTAAGCCTGTCTAGTTCTTTGTAAATATAATACTGGAAAACAAATGAAAACATGAAGATAAAAGGTCTACATTTTGTCCCATATTTGCAAATAAAGTTTGTTTCATCAATAGTGAAATTGTTTTGTGTAATGTGCAACCTCATTGTTGTCTAGGACCCCCCTGCCATGCTGTCTGTGTTTATGTAGTTTCTCCCCGTGCTATGGGCTCTGAGCAGAAAAGGGTATAATTATAAACCTCTATCCACTAACAAGAACAATGGCTGCCCCCAGCAACTGCCTCTCCCTTTGTGAAACTCTACAAAGAAACTGTTCTGAATGTCAAAGGTCTACCAATGTTAGGAAAACAGCTGCTACTGGTTCTTTGCATGAGGTTTACATCTTTCAACATTCACTCCTGATATTGTGTTATCCATCCAGGCAGGAGCAAACAACAAAACCAGAGATTTTGAGATACAGTGTCCGTATGACCCAATAATAGCAAGAAACCAAAGAGGACTGCAAATATCACTTATGCTTCAAGACTTTTTAGGCTTGACTAGAGAAAAAGAGACAAAATGTGTCTTTGGGCAAAGTTAGCCAGACTGGAAACAGAAACTTGATGTGCAAAGTATACTTCGTGCCATCTCCATTTTCATAAAAGCAAACATTGATCATTATTCATGGTTATTAAGATTATTTTTATAAATCTGAGATCACTGCAGCGATATGTAATGTAATTATGCCAAGTAATCATTCATCCTTCAACAAACACGGATACAAGTGCCTTTTCAATATCTGGTAAAAGCAGGGCTAGAAACCCTGAAGACTCCTTTCACTGCCCTTAGTTTCTACATAACATCTCTGTGATGCATCAAATATCAAGGAAGCCCTGAGATCTTCAAGTTAATTTAGCACTGGAGTTATTTTCAATCTGTGAAAACAAAGTAGAAAGATTTTTCATGTCTAAACTCAATTCTTTTCACTTATGTATAACTTTACTATACATAAAGTATATCTTAATTTTAAAAAATTTTTAAGATGTGGTGTTCAATTCAGGGTTAGGTATACAAATATTTATTATGCGGGTACCCTTGTTGATGAGGTGTGCCCCTCCCTCCCCTGGCAGTTTCCCTCAACTGTCAATCCCACTCCCCTCCCCTGGCAGTTTTCCACTACTGCCAATTCCTTTCTTATAGTATTACGATAGTTGTAAACTCAATATATATATTTTTTGAGTTGCAGCCTCACTCTTGTCACCCAGGCTGGAGTGCAGTGGCACACTGAAGGCCACCGCAGCCTCGTTCCACCTCAGACTTCCAAGTAACTGGAACTACAGATTCATACCATGACACCCGGTTAGTTTTTGTGATTTATTGTAGAGACTAGGTCTCATCAAGTTGCCCAGACTGGTCTTGAACCCCTTGGCTCAGGCAATCCTTTCGCCTCATTCTCCCAAAGTGCTGGGATGACAGGCTGAGCCACCGTGCCCAGCCAAACTCAATATTTTAAAAAGTAGTTACATCAGGGCTTTGAGGTTGATTTTCCCTCTGTTTTAGGACTAAGAGATTCATTCAAATGGATCTGTGGTCCCGTAAAGAAACTCTGGGAAAACGAACAAAGGAATGTAATATCACATAAGCACCACGAGTTTTTTGGAAGAATACTGCATTTCCCCTTTGTGACGAATTGGTCCTTGCGCTTGAAAGACACATTCACAGTGGGAGGGCACCAACTTTTCTGTGCATTTATAGTTGAATCTATTTTTTTTTTCCTGACAAATATTCAAACGGGGGAGGAGTTCCATGTGAATACCCTAGTGATTCCCTCCCTCTGATGAGTCTAGTGCTGGATAAACAAACATTATTTCTAAAGCCTCAAAGGGTGCAATTGAAACAGGAGCTACATAAGAGGAAAGTGAGTAGGATGAGATGACTTGTAGGCAGATTGTGGCATTTCTGAGTAATTACTGAGGGGTCCAGGGCCGGAGGTGGGGGTGGCAACTCTCTCCATAATCAGCAGTCCTCCTTCTCTGATATAAAAATGAACACTTGAGCAATTTCATGGAAAGTCCTGTGAAAACACAGCTGCGGTCCTTACATTCCAACAAGATTACTTCCTCCAAGCTTTTCTAGGTCGATAGTTTGAAGACATCTTGATCTCCTTCCTAGGAGTTTAGAAAGTAGGTAGATGCCCTGAGGTCTTGGTCTAGCTATGATGGGAGGAGGCTTATGAAAGAGTCAATGCAAGTGACGAGGCTCACAGGTTCATCATAATTATTTGTTGAGAATCTACTGTGTGAGTGAGTCTCTGTCTGAGCATTTCACATGTTATCTCTTTAAATTTCCCAACAACGTGAAGGCAATGACAACCTTTCCTGCCGACCTATGAAGCCCAGGCTGGGAGTTGTCCAATGACTTTTCCTGTATAATCTCACCCTAAGGGAAGACGTTACTCCGATTTTTCCACCTCATGTTTTTCCCTGGCAGTTGCTGTGAGAGAGTGTTGTTTTTGGAGTAAAGTAGGCAAGTGTTGTGCATGATATGAAAACAAAAACAAAAACAAAACTTTCTGACACAAAGCACTAGTCAATTCCTGCTTGTCTATGGAATGATCTTACTGTTGGATATTTCTAAATGAGCAGATTCAATTTTCAGTTGGGCTCTTGGCTCTGAGAATGATTGTCCCAGACAGCCTGGGGAGAATGAGGCGAAGATCAGTTCCACTGCACAACAGCCACAGGAGGGCACTCCTGAAATCCAGAGGCTTCTTCCTCTCAAAGAAGGAGTTTCCTGGAGTCCCAGCATAAGCGTGTGGGCTTGTTTGACGAAGAGAAGGAATGTCTGGGGGAAAAGTCCCAGGGCACTTAGTCTCTGGAAAACGTCTGCTGTATATATTTGCCAAGCGATAAGGAACCTAGTAAATCAAAGACCATTTGACGCTTTACAGTGTTCAAAGGTAGCTTCCTGGCTCTTAAAAGAGTTAATATATACATAGCTGTGTAAAAAATAGGCAACCAACACAACTGAGCAACCTAAAATGGGCTATGACAATGCACCATATATGACAGCCATGAAAATAATGGAAGAAAGACATTTAGTATAAGTTAAGAGTGATTCCCTCTGCAACCGACTCTGTCTTATGGAAGTGGCACAGAGGAACAGATCAGAATTCCACCCTTTGTGCTGTTTGATGTGCAACTCTCTCTCCTCAATGTGACTCCCGTTCTTTGGTTTGGAGAGTCTCTGCCTGTCACTCTGGTATTCCTCTCCAGCCCCCTACATATATTATCAGTCACATTAGGTGTCTGTTAAGAAATATGTTTAAGCCAATTTTTTTTTTCCAACAACAAAACTCACAGTAAAAAACCAAACGTCCATCTGGGAAGAATAATGTGCAAATTTATTTATTTATGTATTTGTTTATTTATTTGTTTGAGTTGGAGTCTCACTCTGTCACCCATGCTAGAGTACAGTGGCACACTCACGGCCACTGCCTCCTTGACCTGCTGGGCTCAGGTGATCTTTCCATCTTAGCCTTCCAAGTAGCTGGAGCTACAGGTGTGTGCCACCAAGCCCGGCTAATTTGTTGGTTTATTGTAAAGATGAGGTCTCACCAAGTTGTCCAGGCTGATCTCGAACCCTTGGGCTCAGACAATCCTCTTGCCTCTGCCTTCCAAACTGCTGGGATTATAGGCATGAGCCACAGCGACCAGCAATGTGCAAACTTAAAGTGAATTACTGGAATTTTCCCAGGGCAGAGTGCTTAGGGGACAATTTAGTAAGCAAGACATTTTGACGTAGTAACATTTTTTTATATGCTCTGACTTTATTCTGTATGTTCCTGTTTGCTTCTGCATGGAAAAAAAACCAGTAATGTACAAGGCTTATTTGAACCACCTCATTTAGCAGAAGAAACCAAGCCAAACCAGACATGTTTTTGCACGAATATTTTCTTTTGGTTTTAGATCACTTAAAAAGTGGACTCTTTAAATGAATCACTCCTTCTCTGGACTATCTGCTGCTGTTTGTGATATGTATTGTGACAAACACTACACTTTAAGATCATGCCAAACAGGCCCGGTTAGACATCATGTCCAGTTTTTAAGTTACAATTGTATTGCATCTAACCATATTTTGTATCAGAGGCCTGTTGAGTGCTCTTATATACATGACCTCATTTTATTACTCAAAAACCATTTTATGGATGAGGATATAGATGTGGACATAGGTCAAGGAACTTGTCCAAAAATTACATAGTTAGTAACTAGCTGAGCTGGGATTCCACAGGTCTGTTTCAACAACTTACGATTTTAATCATTATGTCACGTGACTTGTCTATTCAATTAATCTCTCTTTATTTTAAAGATGTGGGGGTACAATTCAGGGTTAGGTATACAAATGTTCATTATACAGGTATCCTTGTTGATGAGGTGTGCCCTTCTCAATCTCTTTTCTTTTAAAAGTTCTAGTAGATTTTAATTGCTTCTTTTCCTAGTTAGTAATACTTAATTTCTCTCTCTCTCTCTCTCTCTCTTTTCAGAGACAGAATCTTTCTGTGTCACTCAGGCTAAAGTGTAGTAGTACATCATAGCTCACTTAAGTCACAAATTCTTGCCTCAGTCTCATGAGTGGCTGGGACTACAGGTACATGCTACCTCATTGGGCTAATTTTATTATTTTATATATTTTTTTGTAGATATGGGGTCTGGCTATGTTGCCCAGGCTGTCTTGAACTCCTGACTTCAAGCGATCCTCCCAAAGTGCTGGGATTACAGGCCTGAGACACTGCACCCAGCCCAATTTTTAAGCTGTACACATACAAACTCAAAGGGGAAAAATATGCTCCAGATATAGGCTTTATAGTTCCAAAAAGTTCTTGGTTATAGTTGGTATAGTTACAAGCACATGATACTCATGAATTCAGATTTACTTTAGAAATTCATTCTTGGCCAGGCGCGGTGGCTTAAACCTGTAATCCCAGCATTTTAGGAGGTTGTGATGGGGGGATTGCCTGGGCTCATGGGTTTAAGAACAGCCTGGGCAACTTCGTGACACCTCATCTCTACAATAAATCAAAAAATTAGCCAGTCGTGGTAGTGTGCGCCTATTGTTCTCTGGCTACTTGGAAGGCTGAGGTGGAATGATCGCTGGAGCCCAGCAGGTCAATGCCGGGGCCGTGAACACGCCACTGCATTCTATCCTGGGTGACAGAGTGAGACTACAACTCAAAGAAAAAAAAAAAAAGAAAAAGAAATTCATTCTCAACAGGAGAAACTTGATGTGCAGATTGTGGTCCTCACTTCATTTCCAAATGCCTGCTTTTGTTGGGTTTACACTGTAATCTTGCAACTTTTGGCCAAGTCAAATAGGGCAACTACATTTCTCTTCTTGGGTTTTAGTTGGTATGGTTCGTCGTAAGTGCTTCCAACTAGTCTCTCAAACAGACTTTGTTCATGGCAGGTCTTCCACTAGTTTCATTCAGCAAAGTCTCCGATAACAGCAGCGTAGCCAGTCCCTGGGTTGGGCAGTCTGCTCAGGAGACTATCTCCATGCAGTTCCTGCCTGCAGAGTCTGCCAGCTGAGTGCATTGTGTTTCCAACACAGCCCTCCAAACAGACCTTTTATAAGGAAAAGTCTCCGCGACTTCATTCATTCCAGAAGGTGAATGGTGACTACATATTGTTTTGATATGCTTTCAGACTCAGGCTGTTTACAAGAGGTTTGAATTCTCTTGAACATGCCATTTTAAAAAGTTTTGGCCATTTGTTCATAGGCTTCTATTATGACACCTCAGAGGAAAATTTTAATTTATTTTCAATTCTGCCCCTTTACAGAGAAATGGTCAGAAAAATGACTAAGGCTATGAAAACAGTCTAGCTAGCCCTTGCCTGGCGAAGCTTGTACTCTCATAGATTTTTTTCTTAACAAATATATATATATTTTCCATTATTGCCTCAGATTCTTTCATCTCTTCTGACACGTTCTGAAACATAATATCTGAATAGCGAGGACCAGTCATTTTCATGTGAAATCATACTGGAGTGGAAAGGCGAGCCTATTTCCTATGGATTAGTGGCATGGGAGAGTTTGGCTATTTTCCTGGGAAGAAGTGGGGGACTGGTATTCTAGAATCAATTCTTAACCATATGAAGGCTTTGAGCCTTGGTAATTTTTCTGAGCACAAGGCATTGGCCTTCTGTAGCCTGGTCTAAATTGACTATAACCTCCAGGGATTTGTCATAGGTACAGGCAAGGTGCGCTGCTTACCTTGGATAGATCATGCTCCTGGCCAGCCAGACTCCAAATTAAGCCAAATCCAGAGGGACTTTGTTTTATTTCACTTCCCACATATTTGAAAAGGCTGGCTCTCAGAATATGGAAGAAGCCTAACCAAAGCAACTCTAAAACATAGCAAAGTCTGTGTGTGTGTGTGTGTGTGTGTGTGTGTGTGTGTGTGTAGATGTGTCTGAGACATGGATTTTTACTAATGTGATTATTTAAATAAACTTTCCCTTACTCCTGTGCACCAGATGGTGCAAGAAGAATGAGGAAAAATGGTTCAGAGCATACACGTCATGTATCACATTAGCTGTATTGGCCTGCATTCAAACAATAAACATTTTAATCACTCCAATTTACAGTTCTGTTTTACATTTAAAAAAATACATTAAAAGCAACTGCAAGTTTACGTACAGAATTCTACTAACATGCATAAAAATCCTATATGTACAGAAGTTGGATGACTTTCTAAAGGTCTTGTGGGTAATTAGAGGTAGAACAAGACTCTACATTCAATACTATGTCCATTGTCACCTGAAATAGATTTGGAAGCAAAAATACACTTATGTCAGCTATGTTCAATGTTCAGTGATGTAGTGGAATAGTGGACAATATTTTATAAGTGTGTATTTCCTGAACTCAAATGTAATATTAGGAAGTGATGCTGAATCCCTTAAAATCTACAGATCACTTGATTTTTTTTTAAAGATCTTTTCTCTATTTCACCAAAAATTAATTATAGACTTTTTAAAAATTGCATTCCAAGGAATAAATAAAATTTCTACATTTTTGATGACATTAAGACATACATATTAAGACGTCTGAATGGTCTCAACTGTGGATTAAAAATAAAGTACCAACTATAGGGCTCACTTTTCTACCGTTATTTGAAATTGATTTTAAAGTTTCCTTATTGCTATGGGCTGAATGTTTGTGCTCCACCCTGTCAAATTAGTATGTTGAAGTCCTAACCCTCAAGGTTATGGGATTAGAAGGTGAGGGCCTTTGGAAGGTGATTAGGTCATGAGGGCAAAGCTCTCATGAGTGAGATTAATGCCCTTATAAGGAGGCCCTGGAGAACTCCTGTGCTGTTCTACAATGTGAGGACACAGTGAAAAGACGGCTGTCTATGAACCAGAAAGTAGGACCTCACCAGACACTGAATCTGCCAGAGCCTTGACCATGAACTTTCCAGCCTCTAGATCAATAAGGAATGAAATTCTGTTACTATAAGCCACCGAGTCCAGGATAGTTTGTTATAGGAACCTGAACAAATTAAAACACCTACTGGGGCTTTATTGGGGGAGTAGCATAAAATGCGTCATTTTTTCTCCTAGGTTTAACAATCTGTATTCATTTCTCCTTTGAGTGATAAAGAATGGGCCTAAATGGATTAGCGTGTGTATCCAAGATAAGATACTTTTGGCAGCCAGGAAGAAGACTGAAGGTGGGATTACTGGCTGTTGGTAGCTAAGACCTAATTCTAATTTTCAGAATTTAGGTCACTTCTGGTTTTGAAAGAGCAGTGTTATTTATCTATGCATAGTAAAATGACCTTGTGGTCATAACCAGTTTCAAAACAAACAAAAAATCTACATCTGGTGATGTCTTTTAATTTGATTCCACATCACCAGGGGCAAAACTGATTTTTATTTCTAGGGACCATTGGTGAGACCCAGATGACTAGCAGAACTGCAGATGTGACCAGTCTGCTAGTGGTCTCTGGGTCATTTGCTCTGGAGATGGAATTTTGGCACCTTGCAATTTTCTTCATGATGTTATAATGATTCAAATTTTTAAAATTCATTTTTAAAGAAAACAATGACTTTTGAAGGAGACTGAGCTAAGATCTGAACTGCCCTGATGAAATCTTAAGCAGACCAGAAGAAGTCTGCTTTATGTTGTATTTTCTAGGGCTGGCATTCACTCATCAGAAATGTCCCTATTATAATATCTATTAAATTTTTTAAAAATTGGTTTTTTGATCTAGAAATGCCCATCTATATTGGATCACATAAAAAATCTCAAAATCTTTTGAAATAAAGAAAAACCTGGTTGCAAAACTTTTGAGAATCCAAAAACAAAGCCACGTGCCCCATGACATCAGTGGTTTTCAAAATTCAGTGTTCATTTGCATAATTCCCCACTTTCTGTAATATTTTCATAACCCTTAGTGCTTCTCAAATGAGTGGAGAGGCCTGTGCCACGGTCTCCAACAAGGTGTCGGGGAAAGAAGGTGTTTCCTTTCTCCCAATTCACACCATATTTAGAAGCATGATTGTAGGTGATTCTTCCAAAAATAATCAAACTTTTGGAAACTTGGCTTTTTTTTTTTTTTTTTTTTTGGTAATTGTGCTTTAAGTCAGTGTGATGTTTACCATTGTTTTGAATTCCTGCAATGTGTTTCTCATGTTGTAGGTAGTAAAAATTGTCAAAGAATTATTTACATACTGAGAGAATTGACAAACTATAATGGATTATTTGGCTCCAAATGTGTCTTCACTCTGTATTCTCTACCTAGACCTTACTTAAGGAAGGTTGGAGACTTCACTGGAAATGACTCATTGATTTTAGGTTTGGAAGTTTTAGTTGGAAACATCCAGACTGATAGACCAATGAGTCTCGATCTATTCTCAAAATCTTTAGGGTATATAAGTATATGAGATAATTTTTTAAGTAATTCTAATCAAGCCATTGTTCTGTACCCTGACTTAGACTGCAAGACAATTCCCGAGCTAAAATTATTAAGGGAAATTGTGATAAATATTAGAACATGTTAGCAGAATAAAAGTTGCCTGGAAATAAAGAGAGCTGTTTCTTAAGTATTACTTTAGCATAGGAGGGGGATTTAATACAGGGTAAGGACATTAGGATTTGGGAATCAGGCTGAGTTAAAATTTTTACTCTAGACAATAGACATTACTTTAACATGTTCGTGGTTCATTTTCTTAATCTACAAACTGAGAATAATATATACATTACGAGTACTAACTGAAGAAAACAATCTAAGACCAAGGCAAATAATAGGTATTCAACCTTATTACCGATATTATCAAAATCAGTGATTATTAACTGTCACTTTATAACAGAAATGATCTGAATACATTTTCAACATACATATGATGTGGTCCGTGACAGAAGAATCTAAGTCCAGAGGGGATTTGTGAGTTTGGGAAAACCCCTCAGATAGTTCTAATGCCTCTTTCTGTTATGAGTGACTCCTCTTGTTAATTTTAATTTTTTCAATAGATATACTACGGAATATGACTTGGTTATTATTGTGGTGATCTGCTACTAAAGATACTTTCTTCTAGCCAAGGGTACCAGTATGTTTCCAGTCTCTCTATGGCCCACATTTACCCATGAATTATGTGACATATGCTTTATGTTTCACCTGTTTAGTATTTGGGGTTTGGGGAAAGAAAAATGGGCTGTTTTCCGAGTGTACTTTAGCATCATATAGCTGAGATAAGTCTATGTGTATGCATAAAAGGGCCACTGAATGGATTATAGAACTAAGAGAGGTCAGAGTTTGATTCTCATTCGGGCTTTTTAGTTTTTTCTGTTTCATGGACCCCCAACTCCCTCCAACTTTCAAAAGCAGGCATCAGACAGGAGAATATCTATAGCCTATAGACCCTGCTGAAATTACTGGGAAGAGTTAACTATTTGCAAATTCTAATCAAGAAGAAATGTTTTATTCAGTAAATATTTTGAAGGTGTTTTTAAAGAACACTCTAAAATATTGGATGTCTATGTGAGACATTGCTAAAATACTAAGGGGGTAAAAATGATTCTCTTTTTGAAAATATATTTTTAAAATACTCACTAGAAATAACTCAGTGTGTGAGATGGATAAGCTTCAGACAAAGGGAAAACCAAACCTGCTAGTCAGAGATATGTAAAAAAAAATCACCTTCTACCTCATGTTGCCAAGGAGACTGTGTAAACAGACTTAAACAAAGAGAAGTGGCTGGCTGGCAATGCTGCTAATGTGGAAAATCTCTTTATTGTTGTGTGACATGCTTCATTTCAGAAGAGCAGGAAGAGGTGGTAGGCAGAGAGAGAGAGAGAGAAAAACAAGAATGGAAGAGTCTTTCTTCCAAAGGGGGGTATCTGCGTCCCTGGAAGATGAACCTAGCAGACCAGGGTCCACATCTTAGTAAACCACCTGTACATAAAGCTTCTAAGGCCCATGCATTGTCTCAAAATTCTGTTAATACTGTAACCCCTGTGTCTGGATAAACTGTGCGAGAAAAGTCTTCTAGAGGATCTTTTCATTCAGACATCCAACCTGTGTTTGCTTTGTGCCTCCCAGTCAGGGGTAGGACGTGGAAGTTGGGTAAGATGGGGGAACAGCAGAATCTCAGCCTGATGGGGGCCACCATCTAATAAGCAAATACACACACAGTAAGCCTTGTATGACTTTCATCTCTTCCTTCGTTTACAAGTTTATCTTATCCACCTGTACATCCACAAGCAATTATTTCTCCTTCGTTGTTTTCATTCACTCAATACTTATGGGGTAGTATGAATAAATATCATGGAGTTACAAGTAGTTCCATTTCCTCAAGAGGCTTATAGTGTATGCTATCTTAAAAATGCTCTTTATAAAGTTTAGTGAGGAAAATTTGTGTTTACACCTCCTTATATGCAGTATAATAAAAAATCTGTTATATTGTTGAACAAACAAATAATAAATAAATGGTTCATAGATATTAATAACGGATAAAAACTGGATTATTATTTTTTCCTTCTTTGAGTTTTCACTTTCAAATTTTCTATGTGATGGCATACATTTTTTCAAATATAGACAATTCATAATTTATTGATATGAGTCTGGTTTCAATGTTGGACTTTGTGGTTTAGTCTTTTACAGAGTTTGAGATGGGTCAATTAAGTTGAACAAATCCGAGATATAAAACAGCTCTTGCTACATCTGCAAGTTTGTTTGCAGGTTTTTTTTTTTTTTAAGAAAATGCCTTTAAAAATGTTTCTCTTTAGACCTTCATCATAGAAGTTGCTTGCATTCATGGGGAATAAGGATAGTGCAAATTAGCTCTTCCATCACTGGAGAGTATCTATCAAATCAGAAGGTGAATATTAGCAATGAAAACCATACTTTAAAAGAAAAATACTCCATCAACAGATAAATAAGTAAAGAAAATGTGGTACATATCCACAATGGAATAATATTCCATCATAAAAATGAAATCCTGTCACTTGCAGCAACACCAATGGAACTGAAAGACATTGTGTTAAGTGAAATAAGTCAGGTACAGAAGGACAAGTATCACATGTTCTCACTCATGCCATAGCCAAAAAAGTGGTTTTCATGGAGGCAGGTGGTAGAATGGAGGTTACTAGAGCCTGGGCAGGGTGGAGAGGGAGACAAAGAAAGACTGGTTCACGGGTACAAAAATACGATTAGATAGGAAGAATACATTCTAGTGTTTGACAGCATAGTAGGATGACTATACTTAATAATAACATATAATATATTTCAAGCTGGTTAGAGAAAAGAATGTTGGGAATGTTGCCAACATAAATAAAACATAAATGTTTGAGGTCATAGATATTTCAATCACTCTGATTTGATAATTACACATTGTATATATGTACCAAAACATCACATGCATTCCAGAAATAGGCACAATAGTATGTAGTCATACAAAATTAGCCAAAAAAAGAGCTGTTACCAGTTGCTAAACCATTAATAAATGGCAAACAAAAACAAGATTGGGGTCTTAAGTCATTTCCCTACATTGTTATGGGTCAAAAAGAATGCCACATTTTGTAAGAAGGCAGCCAAAACTCAGTGTTTAGAGCTGGCATGCTGAATTAATAACATACCCTTTTTCTATCAAACTGCTCCTAAGTTGAGTTGTAAAACATGCTTTTTTTCTTTGCAGGCTATTATAATCCTGCATCAAACAGACAGCCTCTTCAGGAAGGTCATCAGAAAACATGAAGCTAAGTGCAGTAAAGAGTTACCCTCTTGAACTTTCGAAAATATAATTTTCTAATAGAAATGGGCTAAAAAATTTACTTGTTTATTACTTTAAATTTTCCTCCAGAAATTGGTTAGTTTTAACCTACAAGGTACACACTCCAAGGTAATGCCACCCTAATGAAGTCTAGTTGATCTGAATAACTGGTAAATTATCAGATCCTTTAAACTCTTCAGAGGCTTAATTCTGCCAGCACATTGGTTTCTGTTCATTTTCACAAGATTGACAGGCTCATTGTGGCAATATTAACATCTTCCTTTGAGAGCTCATACTGTGCAATTGTAATTTTGCATATGTTAATGAGAAGGCAATTATATCAGAGTGAACATTTGGGTTGATGTGCAAGGCACTATTTAATTATAAGAACAGTACGGGATGGAGCTTTGTCATTGATTCTTCCATTCCTTCCATCTTGTCTGTTTCTAAGTTCTTTCTCTGTTTCTTCCTAGAATCCCCCCTCCTTTTTTTTTTTTTTTTTTTTTTGTGAGTTGGAGTCTCACTCTGTCGCCCAGACTGGAGTGCAGTGGCCGCTCCCGGCCACCACAGCCTCGACCTGCTGGGCTCCGGCGATCCTTCTGCCTCAGCCTTCCAAGTAGCTGGAACTACAGGCGCACGCTACCACGCCCAGCTAGTTTTTTAAAAAATTTATTGTAGAGATGAGGTCTCGCCAAGTTGCCCAGGCGGGTCTCGAACCCGCGGGCTCAGGCAATCCACTCACCTCAGCCTCCCAAAGGCATGGGATTACAGGCTGAGCCACCGAGCCCAGCTTACCTCCCCCCTTTTAAACTTTTTTCCTCTTTTCTCCTTTGTTCCCTGGCCATAAATGACAGACCTTTTCTTAGTTGCCATTTCTTTATGTCTGTTCTTAAAACGAAAATTCTTTCCTCCTAGTTGTTGGTTAACGTCTGCAAATGTGAGAGCATGTTAACAACAAGGAATTTGAAATACACTTAAATGCAACAGTGTCTTTACTCCCAACTCTTCCCTTCCATGGTGATGATGATATCCTCACCATCTGTACTCTTGCAGGCTGTGAGTGGGCAGAACACCAGCTGGAGATGCAGCCCAGGGCAGGGATTCAGATTCTCAGCTTCTGGGAGGTCCTAGAAGCTCACGATGCCACCCAACTATTGGACTATCTCTTGGCATGTACTGTACATTAAAGGGGAAAATGTAAAACATTTTTCCAAACTATTTTGTACAGAGACAATCTCTACTACAAAAGAAGGCCAATGTGGAGTAGGGGGAAAGTGTTCTAGTCTGAGTGTCAGGAAATCTTAGTGCTTTGGGTCCTCTTTTGGCAATTGTGGGGTCTTGGTTCCATCACTTCACCTCTCTGGAATTTGTTTCTCTCATTTGTATGTGAGGATCTCCAGTTTAGAATCCCATGATTATTTTATGGAAAATATGTGCAGAATTAAGAGAAGAATGGAGTTTAGGGATGTCTCCTTGTCCTTGGCTGAGAAGCCATGTTAAGAGTAGACTATCTTTGCATCTCCAAAGCATATCTATGAGTCAAGACTTATGGAAGAAAAGTAATCAAAATGCCATATTTTTCCCATCAATTAGTTGAGGAAATGTGATTGCCCCAAGTTCAAGATATTTCTGCTACAAAGATGAAGGCGATTACTCAATTTAATACCCTCTCTTTTCCATGTGCATCTCAGAACTGAATGTAGGGCCATGGTACAGGAATCCCAGTCTGCAAACTGACAGACCCTGGAACCATTCCTGGTTCTGTTTAGAAACTCTGAAATCCAACAGAAACCACAGGATGGGTAACCACTAGGGAATGATGACCATTATGACCAGTATTTGCATGAAAAGCTAACTTGTAACCTTGTAAGAAATTTATAAAGCCATAAGTTCACAACATTTTTACTTGACTCTTATAACGAACAGCCAGTGATATTGGTCCCTCCCACTCCTAACTGAATGACATGTCAGCAGAGTCTTTAGGACACCTTACAAACTCTGTGGAAGAGGGCAGGAGAGTCATGAAACATATAATTACTTTTTGAGGAGGCTCAAACATCCAATATGTTTTAAAACCAAGGCCCATTGGCCAAGATATACGTCCATGAATTTATTAATGTATAATAGTTATAATATAGCTCCTATACATGTGTGTGCATTTACATGACAAAAATGCCATAATAAATGTAAAGGTAATCAATAGCTCTGTAATGGAAGTGATTCTATATTTACCATCTAGAATGTTCTATTGGATATATATAGTATTCTTGTTTTTTTCTATCTTAAGTTATTCTTTCCCTTTTGGACCTATTGTTGCTCTATAAATGGACCTTAGTAGTTTTTTTTTTGTCTGTTTGTTTGCTTTTTAAATTACTCAACAAATACTTCTTCTTCTACTTCTTCTTCTTCTTCTTTTTTTTTTGAATTGGAGTCTCACTCCGTTGCCCAGGCTGGAGTGCAATGGCATGCTCATGGCCACTGCAGCCTTGACCTGCTGGGCTCCAGTGAGCCTTCCACTTCAATCTTCCAAGTAGCCAGAACTACAGGCATGTGCTACCTCGCCTGGCTAGTTTATGATTTATTTTAGAGATGAGGTGTCGCCAGGTTGCCAGGGTTGGTCTTGAACCTATGGGCTCAGGCAATCCACTTGCCTCAGCCTCCCAAAGTGCTGGGATTACAGGCTGAGCCACCGAGCCCGGCCTAACAAATACTTCTTGATGCTAGACCAGGTAGCCGGGGGCAAGCAAAAAAAAAAAATTTTTTTTTCTGTAGGGATTCGTGGAGGTCTATCCTCAGATTTTGAGCTGGGCTTTCTTGAGAAGCTGACTTGGTCCTGCAGAATGCCTGTGGCCAAAGGCACTTCACCTACAGGGCTGAGAATGCTGAGTCTATCCTTCTAGTCTGCCACCTGGGACAGCCTTTCACACCCATCTCTGGCTGCCTTTTCTTCTCTGCAGTTTGTGGGGGTGGTTTGTAGTGGGGCTAAGGGGGAAAGTGTTACTGCCATTTAGAGCAGCAGGTGAGCCCATCAGTAAGTCAATCCCTGAATCTCTACAGTCTCACCTGCTAAAATATAGTCCATCAGGCAAAATAAATAAATAACATAAAATAAAATAAATAACAACATACATATCTAACATGTATAGTAGTCATAGTTCTCAGCTTGAATCAAAACAGTTTACTATAATCTTTTTAGTCATGCTTTAGTTGAATGCATGATGAAAATGACTTTCAGGTCGGGCGCAGTGGCTCAGCCTGTAATCCTAGCACTTTGGGAGGCCGAGGTGAGAGGATTGCCTGAGCCGGGGGTTTGAGACCAGCCTGGGCAGCTTGGTGAGACCTTGTCTCACCAATGAATCAAAAAATAAGCCGGGCGTGGTAGCGCAAGCCTGTAGTTCCGGCTACTTGGAAGGCGGAGGCAGAGGGATCACTTAAGCCCAGCAGGTTGAGGCTACAGTGGTCGTGAGCATGCCATTGCACTCCAGCCTGGGTGACAGAGTGAGACTCAAAAAAAAAAAAAAGAAAGAAAAAGAAAATGACTTTCAGATCTTTGCTAGTTTTAAATGAATTCCGGTATGGTATGACACCTTCCTGACACTCCAGTACACTTCCATATATTTCAGAAAGGTTTTCTAGATACACAGCAGGGAAATATCTTTTAAGCAAGTTTTCAACTGAAGCTGTTAAACAGATGATGACCTTGGATTCACTATGTCCCATTCACTTGCTATCAGCTACTGGATGAAAATTAGATGAGCCCAAATTGGAGGAAACCTAAGAAATGATAATGAAATCCCTGAAAAAAATCAATGACAATTATGGAAATGAGCTCTTTACCACCCTTTCTTTGATGTTTCCTTCTTTTTATGACCCTCCTCACAGGCAGCCTAGCTTATGGCAGGAACATCATCAGTGAGGTCCCAGAGAAAGGAAAATGATTACAGAGATAGCCACTATTTCCAAGACCATATCAGATCAAGCAAAGCACATTATGTCAACACTCCCCCTGCGACAATCTAGTCTTTACTGGAGTTAATTAAAGCAATTAATTCCCTTCCCTTTCAAAGCAGTGTGATTACATAAATAGATAATTTCCCCATCCAAACCCATAAGGCAAGTGATATCTCTGCACTTCCCTGAGTGTATCAAAGGATGTAACAGAACTAAATTATCCTTTTTCTTTTCTTTATATGACCTTTAGGAAATTCTCCTGCAACTTTTTCTGCTCTGTCTTCCTATCTGGTTGGATGGCAGAACCACATCTCCACGTGGACACAGGACTCCAAGATTAATTGAGCCTTTCCCACAGTAAAGATGGACGATGCCCAAACTGTAATCCCAGCGACAGGAACAGAAAGAGAAGAAGAGGGTGGGCGCCCACTCTGACAGGCATTACAGTTCTCTTCAACAATTTACCAGCGTGGGTGATGCTGACAATAATTAGGCAAACAGAGTGCCAAACAATTGTAAGAAAAGCTGTCAAACATTTTGTGTTATTGTCCCCTGCACAGGCCTGTGATTTATCATCACAGAGAAAGCACGTTAAAAAGAAATCTCTAAACAGTGACATTTTGTTCAAATTACAACCTTCAGCTTCCCTGACTGCCTGCAGACTGACATCTCCAAGGTCGGATGTATGGCACAGCAATTTGCTCCCTCATTAAGAGAGTATGTCTCTGGGATAGGTTCTAGCCACTGTCGGCAAGCACTGCTGTGCCCGGAGCAAGAACAAAGTAGCTCTCAACGCGTGGGAAGCCACTTGCCTTCAGACATCAAAATGAAAGAAAGCGGCTGATGTTCTATTTCCCTCTCCAATTGGTCCTTAAACTTGCAATACGCTGTTTCCCTCTCAGATTGGTCCTAGAACTTGCAATGTGATCTTGTCATCTCTTCCTCTCTCTCCACCCAAGACCCTACTTGGGGTTCTGGACAGGGCTAAAGTGTTATTTTCAGGGCTTTGATCTTTTCAGTATTAAAAAAAAAAATCACCTTTTAATTCAATCAAATGATGATGTTCTCAGCGGCTATCACTGCTTTTCTCATCCAGTTTCTTTAGAGTTTGGCATGGCTCTACAGATGAATTTTTATAAGTCGAGAGAATTACTACAAAGAGATCCCTTTCAGAGGTGCTGTGCCAATGAGACAGATGTGAGGTACTGCTATTATTACTTTGGAGATTGTCCATAGGCAGTCTCTAACTTAGGCTTCTGGATTGCTCAGAGTTGAAATGAACCCTAGAGGTAATATAATCGATCTTTTCAACTAATGAGAGAAATCCTGTCTGTATATTCCTAGCTGACGTTCTGAGTTGGAACACTTCCACATATAGAAACAAAGCAGCCTTTCATTACAGCTGGCTGTTCAAAGACCTAAGATCTGGGTCTTCAACATTTTTCACAGCCACGCCCCCCCATACCTGTCCAGCATAGAGATCCACTAAGCAAGGGAGTCCCAACCTCTAGATATTGCCTAGTTTGAAAACCTATTTCTTTCTGTCTTACAGTCAAAGCCCTTGCCCACTATTTTCTCTGCCCTCTTCTCAATTTTTACATACACAAGGGAATTTTTCTTCTCAATATCCTCTTTCCTTAGAGTTTGGACAGTGATTGAGTATTGCCAATATAGAAATATAGGCCAATTTTGAATTTTAAAAATAGCCAATAGTCTTTTTATTCAAAATCTAGCAATTAATTGGGCTAGCATACAGAGTAAATGAGCTTTAATTTCCCCTTGACCATGTATCTTCTTCTGTTAATCTGCTCATAAGGCATTGGATACCTCCATGTTAATTGCTGGTTGCCCAGAGACCTTTCAGTAGATTAAGTGCAACTGAGTGGAATTTAGGATGTTTTTCAGCCATCTTTTCTGCAAAAATTGTACCTGCTTTATGTTTCATTCCTAAGAAAGGTGATAGTAAACCTGACTGATTAATTTGGATCACAGTGTCAACAGCTTATACCTGAGAACTTTTTATTTTGTTTATTTTTTACTTTATTTTATTATAAAGACGTGGGGTGCAAGCAAAGATTAGGTACATAAGTAATCTTTATGCAGGTGTTTGGCTCTCCAACTGGTTCACACTTCCCCTGATTTAGGACCTGGTAACTTTTATGTTGCTACACCCCCCTCCTCCCTCCCTGGCAATGTTCCATGACTACCAATCCCTCCCCTGTGCTACTGTGATAAATGGAACATTACACAGTCATAAAGAAGGGCAAAATCCTGGGCATTGCAGGATACTGAAAACTTTAAATACATTCAATCTAACACATTTACACATTAACTGTGACTCACTTCCTTAGTCCAGGAAAATGAACAGAGACTCGATTCTCTTCCTCCCTCTCTCTCCCTTCTCTTTCTTTCTTTCTCTTTCATTCCTTTTAATAGACAAATGTGAATCCTCTCAACATGTTCATCTAATTCTCACGAGCTATTTTTCAAGAACACACCAAAAAACGAGACCAGGACAGAGTCGTCCAGAACCCCTGAAAACTCCTATCAGCTACAGAATAAACACCTTAAAGATCTATAGCCTATAGAATGTAGGTCTGTGGTGTCAAATTAGAAGATAAGGATAACTTTTTGATCAACCTCACTAGATCAATTTTTAACACATTTTTGTCTCACGGGCATTCAACATACTCTGATTGGCCTAGGCTGGTCAGAAACAAAAGCTTTAATCAAATAAGTGAATTTCATTTTAGAAATTGTCTCTCTTACCTAAACTGATGACTGAATAAATAAAAAGACATTGAAAGTGACAACGAATATCCCTACCATCCCTGGATGACAGGTAATATGAATTCAATTTTCCAATAAAGAAGAGAATACAGTGATAACTTTGGGTTTCTTTCAACCCCAGGTGTGATATGGTCTGCTGAAATATTGATTTTTCATTTCTCAGATAAGAAAGTAATTTTTGACCAGGCATGGTGACTCATGTCTGTAGCACTAGTGACTCAGGAGGCTTAGGCAGGAGGATCACTTGAGCCCAGAAATTTGAGGCTATAGTGAACTATGATCATGCCACTGCACTACCGCCTGGGTGACAGAGTGAGATTCCATTTCAAACAATAAAAAAATAACAATACAATACTTTTAAAATAGATTTCCCACATGTAACCATAACCTCTGAAACAAAGCAGTCTATTTAACACATCTGAACCATTTAAGGCAAGAAAGCAAGTCATACAGTTTTCCCATCATACCTCAGAGTATGTGGCAAACATTGCAGAATTCTAAGTGTCTTTCAAGAACTTTTCATCTTATTTTCATCCGTAAATTAAAAATCATGGGATTACTCAAGTAACCACAGCTGGGAATATAGCTTGGTGAAGAAAGAGGAAGGAAGGGAGATGGAAGACTCCTGTAAGGTTTTCTTTACAATTTAAATAGGTTGAGTACATGATGGAAGCAAAGGAACCAAGTCAAAATAGCTCTTGCTGTGTTTGGGAAAATCTTGACCATGAGCCTGTCCTGTAGTAGAGAAGCAGGCCATTCTATCACACTAACAGAAAGGCCAGTCTGGGGCATACTCGTTGACTGTGTGTAGATCAATTACCTACAAGTCCCTGTGGAGTCTCTCTTCTATAGGAAACTAGAAAAGCCAAGGCCATCAGTATTCTACACACACGAACAGCTTGTGCTTACAGAGGCAATCGTTTTTCAGCTCCTTTTAGGTTCTATTTATTGATTATTTTCCCCTCTTGGCCGAGAAGGTTTCTCCTTTGTACAAAGCAGGGCCACCAATCTAACAGAATATATTGGACACAGCTGGGACTGGGATTTTGCTGGGGTTCTACTGAGGTTGAAATTCTCAAACAGGTGATGAAAGTTTTAGGTTGTTTTGAGTGACTTCAATCTGAAGGTCTCACTTGGCTGACTTGATTTCTTTCTTTCAGAGAGGGAGGCAAGGCTAGTTTTAGATGGAAGGTCTGGTGGACCCTAAAAGTAAGGCAGCTGTAGGTCAGTTGTTCTGTGGAGAAAAATCCCACGTTAGTCTGGGTGTCAAGATACTATACTTTTATTTGCATGCAGGTATGAGTGAATTACTTTAAGAGAAAAATGTGTGAGTGGTCACTGCATAGCAGTGCCACTCATAGTCTTTGCACTGTACTTTTCAATACATGTGAGCATTTGCTTTCTCATATCTTCTTGACAAAGACCAAGAAGATGATGGGAAAAATGTAAGGGGAAGTTTTGGGGGTAGGTAAAACAAGGTCATGTTTCTATTGCTCTTATCAAAATTTACAATTCTGTTTTCCTTTGTGTAGTATCTATTTAATGCCTGCTCCACAAATAAATTGTACTCTCAATAAAGACAAGGAGCATGTCTCCTCTCCTCACTTATACATTGCCAATACTTACTGCAGTTTTTGGTGCACTGCAAGAAAGAATGACTAAGTAGTTTGCCTCCTTGAAAGCCATGATTTTCATTATTCTGTTGGTGACAAGTTGGTATGAATTTTTTTGAGGTTTTATGATGACCAAAGCCACTAGTAGGTTGAGGATCAGCTGGTAAATAAGGCCTTTATTTACCAAAAGACCAGCTGATAAGTATTCTAAGTGGATCATGCTGGAATTCCAGCAATATTTGACTTGAGTATTAAATGAGTAAAATTATAACATTTCCAATTTATTTTGGTCTATTGGTTTGTAAACCATTTTTAAGTGATAATTCAAAAAAGGAACTGTTTATTTTCATAAAAACAAAACATAATAGCATGCACTTATCCATTCAATCCATATATCTTGAGTCCCTAATGCACCAGAAACTATTCTTGATTTAGGGTGAATATGACAGACAAGTTGCTTAAGGAGCTTTCTCTCTAGTTTTTATATATATATATATATATATATACATGGATGGAACTGGCGGGCATAGGTTACAACATAGCAGTTTTAGGCCAAATTGCCCTAAACAAATGATGTGGATACTATGTAAGAGACTTGCTGAAATTTTGATCATATTGAGATCTCCTGCAGCCTCCTTCACTCACTTACTGAGCTGGAGGAGGGATGTGGAAGCATAGGATGAAGTGGCCATAGAAATACTCAGGGATTGGTACAGTAACTTTGCCCTTAGCAAGTGGTCCTCTGGTCATTCCCAAGAAGGTCATTAACATCCTTGTTTAAGCATTGAAATCACTTTGTGATTTAGCCATGCCAGCTCTAATGTGATTCTGTAGTATAAATATCCCTTTAGGAAATTATTTAAAGTTGGAACAACCTACCAAGCAGAGTCAAAAGCACAGATTGCACAGGTAGTTGACAAAGATGATTTAAGTCATGGCTCTACCATTTGCTGGTTGACTCACTTAAGAGAATATTACTAGTTTCTTCCCTTCCCTTCTTTCTTTCAAGTTGGAGTCTCACTCTTTGGCCAAGTTGGAGTTCATGGCATCATCACAACTCACCACAGCTTCAACCTCCTGGGCTCAAATAATCCTCCCATCTCAGCATGCTGGGACTACAGGCATACACTGCCATGCCTGACTTTTTTTTTTTTTTCCATAAAGTCAAGGTCTTACTATGTTGTCTAGGCTGATCTTGCACTCTTGTGCTCAAGCTATCCTTCTACTTCAGTGTCTCAAAGTGCTGAGATTACACAAGTGAGCCATGGCACCTGCCTCACCTAAACTTTCTAGATCTCGATTTCCTCTGTGGAATGCCAATACTAATATCTAGCTTATAGAGTTGTTGTCAGTACAAAATAAAACAATGCATTATATTGGTATCATGGCAAAAGACGTTCTTATATAACAGTAGTCCAATAAGTGTTAGCTGTTATTAAAAATAGAACACACATGTTATTATCAATCATTAACCGCTGCAACACTCAGAGGAGAGTAGTACTATATTATTTTGCAGGTAAGAACATGAAGGGTTACAGAGTGTTTGTGGGCACAGAGGAGGATCACTTCATCTTTCTCTGAAGGTAGATGTGGCCATGTGACTTGCTTTGGCTAATGAAATGTAAGTGAGAGAGGCATATATGCATCTGAGTGAAAGTCTTTAAAATCTATCCTTGTTCCCATGTACCACCACAAACTGTGATGTTTCAGATTGTCTAGTATCCTGTATCCTAAAATAAGGACAATGTAGAATGAAGCCCCTGTGAATGATGACGGACATGCAGCGTGAACAAGAAATACATCTTTGTTGTTCAAAACCACTGACGTTTTTTACAGTTTTCTGTTACTACAGCCTCACACACCTTGTCCTCACTTGCCCAAGGCTAAAAACTATTGAGATCCAGGATTCAAATCAGGTGACTAAGGCCAATATTTTTGTACTACCTTACAGATAGCCTCACTGCGTGTTAGAAATAAATAAAACACTCTGTGAATGAAACTTCTTCTTCAGGAGGAAATGGACTTCTCTGTTGCTCTTATCTTTGACTTGGAAAAAAAAATTCTCTAAGCAAAGGTCAATGGGGAAGTAACTGCAAAGTTGGAAGGGGTGGGCAGATAATAAAACTGATTGAAAAGATCCATTAATTTTGCAGAACCTTTTATTTCCCACAGGTTCATGACCTGAAGATTACATGGGATGGAGGGAGGCCCTTATCAAAAGCCTGCAACTCTGTAGCTAAAAAATCAATTTTTAAATGATTTATGGGATGTTCTTCGGGACCAAAGGCGATAATTCATTTCTCATGCGCCACTTGGGACTGCTGCTTAGATGCTGAAAAATGATTAATTTTTATTTACAGTGTGCCTCCCCTCATACATTACTGGAAACAAGATTTGAGATTCTATAGCATGCAATTATTTGCTGAGGGAAGTCCCAGGCAAAAAGAAAAAAAAAACAAAACAGTAACAAGAAGCCAAGGATCTGAACATACATGCATTGAAATAACCATTGTGAAAATCTTCCAAGGCTAAATGCTTCCAATCTATTCAGTTTGACCCACTTAACATAAAAGAACCACATTAATTTCCCTTCGGGAGTCATTCTTCTATCAAATTATACTAACCACTAGCTTCAACAATAAGAGGATAAAGAATTTAGATTTCTTATGATTTTTTTTCCCCTAGAAGACCGGGTGTAAAAATTTTCTAGAAATCGGTACACATAACTTACTTCAACTTAGGTTGAAATATGTGAGCATTGAAAAAAAAAAAAAAACTGCTATAAGGATGCCTTTTCTGGGCCACCATATCCAGGTATTTCTTTCATTCAAAACTATAGAATTAAATTCCCAGGCCTCCTATCCTTCAGTCTGTCATCCCTAGGCCAATACGTCCAACCACATCTGAGGAACAACTTCACCTAAAGCAAAGCTTATGTTTATCTCACCTATCTCACTCTATTTTAAGCAACGTTGCCTACCATTTACCCAGCCAAACAATGAACTGGCTTCACAAAATTTACTGATAAGTGATAAGGCCCATACACAAATAGAATGACAAACAGAAGGAAAACCCCTTACCTCTCACCTATACTTCTACTTCTCTAGGACTTAACAAATAACCTCCACCGACAGGATGTTTGGTTCTTAGCTGTATTAGTTCAAGCTATTTCCTGATGAGTTAGCCATGCCTACTAAATAATCCAAGTCGAAAGCATGGTACTAATTGTACCCTGAAGTCAACAGTCATTTGATAAGGAGGGGTTAACTTGTTATGTCCCTTGAATCTTGTGGTCATTAAGTTTGGCTTAAAGACCTTGAATACCAAGGAAGGAGAGTAAGAACTATGCTGAGACCATTAGAAAGAAGCCTGCCCATTGCTTCTTGGACACTAGAATGTCAGAGGGCTATGGAGAATGGTGCATGATGGCGCCCGCCATTTTGTCTTCTATCATTTTCTAAGACACATTTTTCCAGGGGAATGGTTAGGAGGACTAGAATGATCAATGACTAGTTTTATACTAGAGACTACTCATACACTCATGTGCATTTAGAACTACATCCTTCTCTGTGGATCACTGCACACTCTCTATCAGGTTAATACTATTGGTTAAACTGCAGGCTGATAATGATGGACCACTGTTTTCTATGTCATGGAATATGGTTGTATCTGTCAAGTGGGTTGTGAATACAATGTTTCCAACTCAGATTATTTAGCAGGCATGGCTAACTCATCAGGAAATAGCTTGAACTAATACGGCTAAGAACCAAACATTCTCTCAGTAGAGGTTATTTGTTAAGTCCTAGAGAAGCAGATGTCGAAGTGAGAGGTAAGGGCTTTCCCTTCTGTTTGTCATTTTATTTGTGTATGGGCCTCATCATTTATCAGTAAATTTTGTGAAGCCCAGTTCATTATTTTTCTGGGTAAATGGTAGGCAAAGTTGCTTAAAATAGAGTAGAAGAAAAAGAGGACTTGTATTACCACCAATGGTGAAATAATTTTATTAACCAGAGCATAAAAAGAGAAAAAGAAAATAACAAGACCTTTGATGATATATCAGCAAAATCCGAGATCCTTCCCTCCCTTGAAAGAGACTATATTTGCTTGAGTCACCTAGATGAATCTTCTGTCTCTGGATAACTCTAGCCATAACCCTTATCATTTATAAGTAGCAGAGTTAAGGACAGGGAAAATATAAGAAATGATAGCTTAGAAATTTAATAACGTATGCTTAAGAAATAGGTTTAATACATACAAACAATCCATTTTTTTCATTAATATTTTCCAATCATGCCACTAATCTGTGTACTATGCTTTTGGTCTTTTAGAAGCCCTGTGGTTGCCGCTAAAAATACTGGTCCTGAGAGAAACACTGATTAGTCAACACATGGAGTATAATTGTCTATTTGCTCTAACTCACTTGTAAGCTTCATGAAAGTAGGAAATATGTGCATTGACTGTTTAGTCCAGCAGCCATTGCAGTGCCTGAGACACAGAAAGTATTCAGTAACTGATGAATGAATGAATGAATGAATAAGAAAAAAATTATAGAATGTGCAATTTATTAAGCACCTGTTGTTATGGTGTGTGTGTGTGTGTGTGTGTGTGTGTGTGTGTGTGTTTCAGGAGGTGGGGGGGTTCTTGCTAGGCACTTCACTAATCATATTCTGAATTCTCATAATTCTTCAAGGAAGATATTATTCTCCTATATAACAGGATAAAAACAGTTGGATTGAGTTTCAGGTGTGCATCTAGCACACAGGGAACTATCTTGCAGGGATTCCCATCTCTGTGACCTTCAGGACCCATCCCACATACTTCTCTGTGAGTCTTCTTCATTATGTCAGTTGAATGACATGAGAGAGATTTGCTGATAACAATTTGCCTTTTTCTGTTGGGCCCTTGTCTCTTGGACAACGGCAGAGGAGGGAAAAGGAAAACACAATTATTGAATGATGATGGGCATATTATGCATTTTATCACATTTAATCCTGAAAATAAATCTCTGATACTGGCATGATTCTTATAATCAAATGATTGATCAAAGTTAGAAGTGACAAAGTGATTTTTCCCAAAGTAAAGAACCAAGATTCAAACGTTACTCCATTGTGTGTGTGTATGTATGTTTCTTTCCTCTGCCAGTGTCCTTTGAGTGCAGTACATGGAAATATTTAGAATAGGTGCTAAAGATAAAAGTTCCTGGGCCCTGCACTAGACTCATCAAAGTGGAATTCCTGAAAATGGGTCTCAGGAATCTCCATTTTTAACAATTCACTAGGTGTTCTAGTGCAAACTAAAGTTTTAGAGGCATTGAGCTAAGTGCAGCTGCCTCTAAATGCACATACTTGAGGTAAGACATTTTTCATGCACTTAGATAATACCAAGAGCCAGATGTTCTATAAATGGGAGGTATGTCCCTTTATCAAGCACTAAGGTTGCATTTGCAGTTCAGAATATGGAGAATGTCTTGGTAGCCCCCATTAATGTTAATAGAAATCATGTGGCTAATTCCCTACACTCCATGCTGAAAAGTGTTCCCTTTAGAACCAGGAGAGGCTATATTTAATCAAACCATCTGGATTCCTATGTACGTGTATAAGGGCAGAAAATAGGTCACAGTTGGTAAGCTACTTTCTGGGAATTATTCCATTGTATCAGCAAACTCCAAAGTCCTGAGAGTGCTGCCACTCTTCTGCCTCTTTCCGTGAGGGACAGCCCAAGAACTAAGAGAGGTCAGAGAACGGCCAACATTTCAGGAAAAAGAGTTTCAATAACAAGAAGACACACAAAGCAAATTATCCCCAAAAGATAAAGTATGGAGTAAACTTGTTAAAAGCCATTAACCTCCTAAGATAACACATTTCTACTCCAAAATAACCTCACTTGCAGTTTGGAGAGCGGCATGAAATTAAGAAACACAATTCAGAGAACACAAGGACTCTAAATACAGGCTCATGATATCCGAGGGGTTTACAGGCACTTATGCGCCTATGAAGACCATGAGGCTGATGTACCTAGGAGGCCTGAGAGAGCCAGATAATCTCGTGTCAAAGAAGTGGTGAGCATACCTAACTCAACTCAATTCTATTACTGACTAAGAACATTACTTAGTCCATCAATCCAGGTTTTTGACTTTATTATAGAATATAGGACTACTGATGGATTTTAAAGCAAGAAGAGGATTTATCGGGCTTAGTCCATATATGAGCCTTGGGTAAGTCTTGGAGGAGGAAGCCATTGGTTAAAATGGAGCATGGAGGCCCACACAGATGTGGGTATTGTGCTCAGCTGCATTTCATGCTTTGACTCCCCAGCACTGTATTGCCTTTCTCTTACTTCCCATGGGTCATTCTGACTGTTGCTGTTTTTACCACACCATGTAAGCAGAGGCTTAAAAAGGGTGAGAACTGAAGTCTCCCAGAGAATAGAAGGTGATTGGCACGTCTTACACTTTTTGGTATGTCTGAGAGCCTGACAGCTTCCTAATTCACTGGGATCACCAAAGTCCCTAGTCTAGAGTAGGCTACTATACAAGACCCTCATGTTGAACGATCAGGAGCTCCTTTAGCTAACACCTATGTTTTCTTCACCATCCCTGAGGCCTAACGAAGAAGGCAAGGTCCAGTATGACTACCACTGTGTTTATGAGATGATTCAAGGGGTTCGATTTATCCATCATAGGAACAGGGACCTCTCAGTTCTGACTTCATATCTGTAGTGGTGCCAGGAACTCTACCAGGGGGCTGGAGTAGGAGGGTATATTAGTTTTCTGTCACTGCTGTGACAAATTTCCACAATGCAAATGTATTATCTTACGGTTCTGTAGGTCAGAATTCTGACATGGGCCTTACTAGGCTAACTTAAAGTTGCTGGCAGGCACTTGTGATCCTCTCTGGATGATCTAGAGGAGAATCTGTGTCCTTGTCTTTCCACCTTGTGTATGTCATCCACATTTCTCAGCTGACGGCCCCTTCCCCTGTCTTCAAAGTCAGCAATGTTGCAACTCTCTGACCATCCTTCCATAGTCACACCTCCCTCTGACTCTAGCCAGGAAAGGTACTCAACTCTTAAAGACTGCTGTGACTAGACTGGACCCACTGAAGAGTCCAGAATGATCTCTTCATCTCAAGGACCTTAACTTAATCAAAGTCCCCTTTGCCAAGTGGGGTGACAGATTCAGGATCTGGGGATTAGGACATGGACAGCTTGGGCCAGGGAATGATTCTGTCTACCACCTGTGGTGAGAATTGGTGAGGAGGAAGGCTACCAGAGGCTCAAAGAACCATAAACAAGAAGAAGCTAGCGGGCAGGAAAGAGTGAGGCTCCCTGCCGGAGCTATCTCTCCAGGACACTGTAAAGGAGTTCAGGCTGTTTTTCTAAAGTCCTCTCTTATTTTATTACCTTCACTTCCTCATCATCATGTTGGCACATGCCCTCATACGCTCCTCACTGGTCCCCTATGGCCTATATCCAAAACTGTTTCTCTCAAGGCTTATTTTCTATATTGCAGTCATCATATGTCACTCCCGAGTTCAACACTCTTTAATGACTATTAACAAGCCCCTCACTATGGCTGACAGAGTCCTACACGGTCAGGCCCATGATTCATCTCTGACCTCCCCTCTTCTTCGTCATCCCAGGTCTTCAGGCTCCAACCACATGGCTTCCTTGATGTCTCTCAGGCTCTCTAAGCCAGCTCGTATCTTGGCTCCTCTTTCTCTCTCTGCCTGGAAGGGTCAACCCCAGATCTTTGCATGGTTTATTCCTTCCTTTCTTTCCAAGCTCAGATGAAATGCCACCTCCTCAGATAATTCTCTGATCATGCTCACTAAAATATCAACCCTTTCCTTTACTCTTTATACTCCTAACTGGAAATATTTATTTATTTTTACATTTCTTACTACTATCTGACAATACATTATACATCGATTCGTTTGCTTATTTTCCTTGTTGATTTTTGTCTCTGCCACTAGAATGTAGAAGATTCCTAGGGGCTGGGTACTCCCTGGGGGCCAAGAACAGTGCCTCACATATTGGAGGGATTCAAATAATTGCTGAATGGATGAATCCAACACATATTTGATGAGCACGTCACATGAAAGACACTGTGATATAACAGTGAAAAAGACAGATATGGTCTGCCCTTCTTCCCCAAGTGTCTCGTGGGCTGACTGGTTTTCCTTTCCATAGTCAATTTTATGGACATAAACTAAAGTTTATGTTTTAATTCCCACCTTCATCTAATGGCTCTTCCCTGTTCTAATTCAGTTTTTCATTCATCTAATCAACACATATATGTGAGACCCAAAATCCCCCAGAATTTGTTTACAAAAAATTGTGTATTTATTCTCACATGTTTAAATTTGCAGTCACCTTCAAAGTACTCTCTGTTTGCCACACTATTGAGACTGCTCAAAACAGTTTATGAACTTAACAATTTTGATGCTTTTAGTGCTTCAGCCATTTTCTTGTTTCACTTCTTCCTCATCAGCAAAAGGTTTCCTTTTGAGGACTTTTTTTATCCAGTGAAACAATAACAACAACAAAAATAGTTGCTGGGGGCAAGATCGGGTGAACAGGGAGGGTGGGGCATGGGGTCATGCCATTTTTGGTAAAAAATGCTGAACACTCAGCACTGTTTGGGCAGGTGCACTTATAAATCATCCATCATTAAATGGACAAATGTGTTGAAAGACTCCATAAAAAATTCAGTGAAACTGAACATAGCCTCTTACCACAATGCTAGCTGGTACAATGATGTTCCCAGAACATTTACCTAGCTGAGGAAGCCTATACTACAAGGGGCCCGCTCTTCAAAACATAATTCTGTTTTTTGATTTTTTGGGGGGCTCCCCCATATAATCCAAAATAAGATGCTATTTATTAGTTGTAATAAGGACTTTTAAGATTAAAACTCATACCTCTCTCCACTTTGAAAGTCAGACTCAGTGATCGGTAATTTACTGAAAAGCTTGTTAAATGACACCACAGCAATTCTAGGTCAGTCTGAACTTTTCTTCTCTCCGGCTTAAGGCCTCAGGATGGAGTGAGATTCCTGAGAAGGCCTTCACTAAAGGGCACTTGCAAAACAAAGAGGAAAAGGAAGGGAACATAGTTAATATGCTATGTCTCTTTCTTTCTTTCTTTTTTTTTTTTTAGTGAAGATGGACTCTGGGCCTCTATGTTGACTAGGCAGAGCATGGAGAGGTGGTCTTATTTCTCCAACTATGTGTTGGTTCCTCTACAAGGAACTGTGTACCTCTCCAAGGGTTCTGGACTACAGTGTCTCAGTACCCTTAGAAAGAAGACAGTGAGTGTTGCTTTTATTTTATTTATTTATTTAAGTTGGAGTCTCACTCCATTGCCCATGTTGGAGTGCAGTGGCACGCTCACAGCCACCCCAGCGTCAACTGGGCTCAGACGATCCTGCCTCAGCCTTCCGAGTAGCTGGAACTATAGGCATGTGCTACCATGCCTGACTAATTTTGTGATTTACTGTAGAGATGAGGTCTTGCCAAGTTGCCCATGGGCTCAGGCAATCCTCTTACCTTGGCCTCCCAAAGTGCTGGGATTACAGGCTTTTGCCACCATGCCCGGCTGCAAGGGCTGCTTTTAGATCATCCCTCACACGCGCTTATTTCCTTGGTAGAACAGTCTGCAGTGATGGGGCCACAGGAAATGTGAAACAACCCTTCTGGATGGAATAGACTGGGCACTGTTGCTTCTCTGGTTGTCTGTCTCCTGTGATCAGACTCATATGCTTGACTTCTACCAAGGATGCCTGGGCATGGCATCTTATCATATTTGTAGTCCCACCTATGTACTGGTCAATCCAAATGTGCTCTTTGTATAAATAAGTACATAATGTCTAGGATTAAAAATAAACCCACAACAATAAGAAGAGCAGTGGAAATTGTGCTCCAAGACTATCCAGCCACAGCCAGGTAAAGAGCCATGGAATAGGGCTGTCTCTGGACAATGAGAATGAGAGAGAAACCGTTCAACTTGTGTGGGTGGGATGTGGAGGTACATGTGTACATTTAGGAAACCCTCTTGCTCATTTGTCCTAAATACACGTTAATAGACATTTTGCAAAAGGTTAGCTAATGATAGATGCATATCAGCAGGCAACCATTTGTGTCGCAGGAAATCCAGAAATGGAGATTGCTGCTATTTTCACTGGAAAACTAATTCAATTGCTGATGGTAAATCAAAATGCTACATGGCCACCTCAATAAATATAGATGACAAGAATTTATGTATTCCTGTAGAGAAGGAGCGGTACACAAAATGCTCTTACAGATAATCTGTTTGTTACAAATGGAGGCTGACTCATCAGGAGGTTCCTCCATAAATGGACAAGGATCAAAGCTATTCATGCATATCCCATTCGGCTTTTCCCTTATATTAAATTGAAGCTATATATACATATAACATTACAATGGTACAAAGTATCTGCTTTCCATGAGTAGTAGGTAGACTATGGAAACATAAATACATTTCTTTCTCTACTGCAAAAGTGCACCAGAGTTGAAGCATTTGTGTTTCATATGCAATGATGACCAAATTGGCATTAAAATAATTTATATAATTGACAAATGGTGACATTTCCCAATTGTACCTAAATTTAAGTGAACAGAACAGAAATTACACACTCATGTTTCATGATCAACTCTAAAACTGAGTTGAAGCTACAGTAACTGCAATTTTTAGTTATAGACAGATGACCCCGAAGACTTCGTACCTACCATTGCAGGTAAGTAACTAATTATGACCGTGAAGTACCTACCGAACAGAGAGGCCATGATGCTCAAATTGTTATTATCTGACCAAAGGAGAGACTTGTTTTATGTTCAAGATGCACAGTTAGCTGTTGGCTGCAAGTGTCACTAGAACCTTAAATAAGTTCATAAGTGTTTGTAAACGAACCCCTCTACCTATGGAGAAAAATTTTCAGATTAATCTCCAAAAGCAACATATTCTGTGGTGCTTAGGGGTAAAGCCTACTTTCATCCTCAGTAGCTGGTTGTCTGGAAGGAGCACTAGACTGAAAGCCAGGAGGCCTGGGTTTGAGGAATTTTTTCTTTTATTGGCCTGCATGTAAGTTTTAGTAAGCCACAGGCCTCTGTGACCTGAGTTTTCCTCTACCCTGGCTTTAAGATAAAGATAATGGTCTTAGTCCTGTCTACCTGGCAGGACTGTTTTGAGGATCACATGGGGTAATTGGGTGAAAGGTGCTTTGTAAACTGAAAAATATGGTATCGAAGCAGAGCACTGAGGCAGTACAGACTCAAGTCTGGATGCTCTGTGGGACAGGTAGGCTGGATGGATTTCGGTGGGGAGACAGGCTGGAGAATTCAATCACTTCTCTGCATGATGGCTCCCTATTCAAGACTGGAGGGCTGAATCTCCCTCAAGTGGGATCCCTGTACACCCCAGGGTGCAGTTAGGCTCCTTGAGAGATTCATTCACCATAGCTCATGTAGACCATTATGAGACTTGGTTGAGCACCAAGGATGTTTATGTTCCAGCTTTCCAAAAGTTGTATGTGGCTAGTTGTAAAAATCAAACATCTCTAATGCTCTGTTGATGGGCACCTAGGCTGGTTCCATGTTTTTGCTATTACGAATAGTGCCACAATAAATATACGAATGAGTACAGCTGTCTAATCCTAAAGCAGGGAGGGAGGAAGGGAACAAAGGGCTAAAAAACCACCCATTGGGTACCAGGTTCATCATTTGGATGACGGTCTTAATAGCAGCCCAAACCTCACCACCACAAAGACCTGCACCCCTTGAATCTGAAATAAACTAAAATAAATCAAACACATGAAATCTTCTGGTCTGTCTAAATTTTGCCAGTTTGGCAAATCTGGCAAACATTTGGGAAGACTGAGATTGAGATTAATTGTCAGCTGCTTTCTCTGCATGTTCTTCCACCTGTTACAAAGTCAGGGCAAGGAGACAAGACAGAGAACCCTCAGACTGGCTGCCTGATCTCCACTGGCTTTTCTTTGTGACCACAAGTTCCTTAAACAGTTGTCTTTTTTTTTTTGAGTTGGAGTCTCACTGTAGCCCAGACTGGAGTGCAGTGGCTGCTCCCGGCCACTGCAGCCTCGACCTACTGGGCTCTGGCGATCCTTCCGCCTCAGCCTTCCAAGTAGCTGGAACTACAGGCGCACGCTACCACGCCCGGCTAATTTTTTTGATTTATTGTAGAGATGAGGTCTCGCCTGCCTAGGTGGGTCTCGAACCTGCGGGCTCAGGCAATCCACTCACAGCCTCCCAAAGGCGCCGGATTATAGGCTGAGGCAGCGAGCCCAGCTAAACAGTTGTCTTTGTAGGAGAAGGTGAAGACGTTGAGTCAGTATGCTGCGAATGACTGAGGAAACAGGCACTGAGATTATGTTACCGTTTCAACTTCACCGGCTTAATGAGAGCAATGGACAAAAACAAAAGGGCCTTGAACAGCCTTGGTTCATTTCCTCATTTCAGAGAATGTTTATTCCTTGTGCATTATTCTCTAGACAACAGAAGAAAGGTGTCCAGGTCATTCCTTCTTCATGGAAACTATAGCTTCAAAGGGCGGAGACTCTCAACAAAGAAAGCAATCTAATGACTCCTATTCCTCCCAAGGCCAGAAAAGTGAATGATATAAATATTTGGGACAGCTTGCAATGAAAAACAGTAGTCTTTTTTTTCTTTGTCTCATTCATTGTTTTGATAGTTCAGGAAGCTATCACTTCTTTAATCTTTCAAAATGCATTTTAAAGAGGCCATTGTTTTTATTGGACATTTTTAATCCTAGGCTGCAAGAATTTTTTTTCTCTGTTTTTAAAAATCTATACTAGATATTATCCATCGTTAAAATGATTTACATCACAAGATTTATTCTGGAGAGTGATAATCCCCAATGAACATTTCAGAAGAATTTTCTGGAGAAAACTTCAATTTTGTGGTGGTTCAACTTAGAAAGGCTACTTTGAGTCAAATGACCTAGGACAGAAAGTCTATACAGAATGATAATGAGATTCTATGCAACAACCTAAAGTTATTAAACTAAAAATAATGCGATATGAAAATTAAAAACCAATAATGGAACCCTGCTGCATGAAAATCCCAGTACAAGGGGCAAGGATAGAGGAAGAGAAAGTTAATATATAAAGAAAACATATTTAGTTTGTGTTTATAATAACAATACATATATGTGCATACTCTGGCTCTATGATTTGCTTTGTCACATTGTCACTCTAACAAGTTAACCTCTCTGTGCCTCAGATTTTTCATTTTTAAATAGAGATTGGCCGGATGTGGTGGTTTACACCTATGGTCCTGGCACTTTGGGAGGATTGCTTGAGTTCAAGACCAGCCTAGGCAACATCGTGAGATCTTGCCTATACAAATGAATAAATAAATAAAACTCTCCATCTACATGGGAGGCTGAGGTGGAAGGATCACCTGAGCCTGAGAGGTCGAGGCTGCAGTGAGCTGGGTCATGCCACTGCACTCCAACCTGGGTGACAGAGTGAGACTCCAACTCAAAAAAAAAAAAAAATAGGGATAGTAATAGTAACTGCCTCATAAGGTTGTCCAAAAATTAAATGAAATAATCACCGCATCTGAAATATCATAAACACTCATCAAATAATGGCTATAATAAATTCAGTAATAGCTATCATTTGGCTGCATGAGCAAGCAAACAAAAAAACCTAAGAGCAATAACAATAAACACATATGTAGCTGCTTACTATGTGCTGGTCAGTGTCATAAGGACATAAAATTATATTTTAATCTATCAGCAACTTCATAAGGTAGATATGTTATTAACTCCATTGTACAGATAAGTAAACTAAGGCACAAAAAGATCGAAGTAACTTGCCTAAGTCTACACGACAGAGCTAAGCAATCTGCAGTTATCTCAGTATTTCCTGAAGTAATTTAACACGTTTTTGTTTTTATTACCTTGTGTATTACAACACTAGTTTCTGTCTTCTGAAAATACACAATGGTTATTTTGTAGCAGCTATTAATTGCACTTTATTTACTTGTATCTCTAAAACTAAAGGCATCACAAAATGAGGAAGGGGAGACTAGAGTAACTGTTAATATTCATTCACCTGTGCAAAAAAGTATCTAATGCCAAACTTGGGCAAAGCGACACTCTTCAGTGTCAGAGTACGTGCTGAAAGTGAAGGGCACTCTGATCTCCCCTCCATTTTCTCTGATGAGGCACACTCATGGGGTATTTGGACTTATGACATGATCCCCTTCCTTTTGCTTTTCTTTCTGCAGATCATGCTCTTATGCTCTTCCTAATGCCAGAATAAGGAAACAGAAACCTTCAGTTGACATCTGAACTCTTAAAAAAAAAAAAAAAACCCATACAATTTGATCAGTATTCTTTTTTTTACAGCTTCTAAAATGTTATTTGGTAATGATTTACATTAAGTCTTTTTTGACTTGTCTTCAAAGCCCAGATGATCAAATATTGGTTGCTTTGGGTCTTAATGGTTACTCCAGAGCCATGGAATTTTAAATTTGATCTCAGATTTTAAGACGTGACAGCTTGATTATTTTACAAGGCTAAAACCTTGATTCGAGTCTGTAATTTTAAGACTCAAAACTGCTCTCCTATTGATGTAGACATTTTGAAATGTGTGGTCCACAGCTATTTATGTGTGGTTTATAGCTGTTGTTTCTTTGTGCCCGAGATCACAGAGAGTCCAGAAGCTGATCCTCTTGGGACTGCTATTAATACCACTCTCAATGTAGACAATATTTCCTTCAACTAGCAATTTTTTTAGCTCCCTTATACTACACTGTAGCCTCACAGCATTCAGGCAGTCACAGAATACTTGGACAATTTAGCAATGATCTATAATATAGGTTTTTAAAACAAGTGATTTATTCAAATGCTGGTAAAACAGACAAATGACTCTTGAATTAAAAAGAAGTGCCAGAAATTGGAAAAAAAAAAAACCACCTTAAATTAGGATCAGAGATAGGAAACTTCTTTGCTATAAGGAGAAGAATATCAATATTGGGCATTGGGCATTGTGACATTTGAAACTTAGTGAAACAATTCCTAATATTATTATTGAGAAATGAAGCAAGACCCTTTGGGACCAACCAACCAACTTTTACTGCATGTGGACAATCTGCTTCCATATTTGATAGGACCTGATACATCTCTTCCAAAGTGTGCACCAGAAATCCTATTTTAGTCCTTCTTTTAAGGGAAGAAGTCATTATATCAACTTTGTAAAGTACACTGTTACTAGCATGAAAAGTTGGTACTTTTTTTTTGGGGGGGGGTGCACTCTAACATGCCCTTAATGTCAGACTTCACTAAAAACCTCTACCTTGACAATTTCCTATTGTGTGTGTCTTTTATTTAGTCTTTGACTATTCAACATTAACTTCTTATTTCTTTATTTCTTTATTGATAAAATGCGAACAATAATAATGATATCACAGGTTTGTTACAAAAGTTAAATGCATTCATATTTATAAAATGTTAGAATGATGTCTGGTACCAAGAAAATACTATATAAATGTTTGAGTTTAAAAAATGTTCCCTGCCTCTTTTCCATTCTGATTTTAAAATTCTGATTAATAGGCAATTGCATCGGTATTGGCAGGCCACGCAGATGTGGCATTTCTGAATTGCAAACTGTGGAGAACACTGAGTGCCATATTGAAGAGTTAGACGAGAACAACAAAGAACTTTAAACCTCAGCCTTTTAGACAGTGATTGTTGCTTTTAAGGATTATCTCTGGGTTGCCAAAGCAGATATGAACATTGACAATGTAAACCTGACTAAAATATGGCTCCCAAATATGCATTTCTGCTCTTATAAAAGAATCGAATGTTAATAAAGCCCGAGGAAAGACGCTAGAAAAATAGCATGTTATTTTCCCTTCCTTAAAAGTCCTGAAATTTAATTTCACCATTCATAGTCACAGAATAAAACATCTGTTCTAATGGAAAAATAACAAAAACCCGTTTTCTGAAAAGCCCCACAGAGAATTTTTCACATGAGTAGACGGAAATATGTATTCCATTTTTAGATAACTAACTACTCTTTCTTGATGCAAAAGAGCTGGTGGTCAAAATACACAAATATCACATTTGCCTTCAATCACAAAACTCTGATGTGCGAAGCACATAAGTTTCAATGTCATCATGCTTCATTAATGCATTTATTTATTCGTCCTTTCCTTTGACACAGAGTTACATCTAGGCACTGGGAATACCGACATAAAAGACTTAATCCTTGCCTTCCAGGTTCTCACACTTCAGCTGGGAAGCCAGACATCAGTGATAAAAATGTGATATCATAGAGCAAAAGTGAATTGAGGAGCGACAATGAATGCAGACCAACAGTTTCAGGGAAGGCATGTAAGAAGGGGAGACACCTGAATGGCGTATTTGAAGACCTTGTGACAATGTCCAGGCAAATGTGCTCTAGGCAAGAAGAAAGGTTTGTGCAAAAACAGAGATGGGTTAAAAACAAACACAAAAAAGCAACATTTCCAAATTTTCTCAGCTAGATCCAACAATCTCTATACAGGGCACCTCTGCATGTTGTCTGTATGTCTGATAGCATGAGAAGAATGAATATTTTAATTGATCTACTGCTTATCTCCCTGGGTGGACTGTAACCGCCTAGAGGCAGGCTGACCCATCCGCGAAACTCCCCTAGGTCTTACACACATAACTTGCCTGCATGGTTTAGATAGAATGAACAAATGAATTACAATGAGATTTCACAAGCATCCCCTGTGAGATACACACTTCACCAAAACGTTCACTGCACCACTCATTAACAAGCAGAACCAACCAGGGATGCAGCAGGAGAAAGCCTTATTTAGCTTCTGCAAAGAATCTTATCCCCAAGACATTTTTGTGGTCATGTGAAAAAAAGGGTCTGAGAAATGTGCTCTCAGATGGCACAGCTGGAATGAGAAATGGGAACTGTTTTTCCTTTTACATGGTTTCTGGAAAGGGCAATAAGAACAAAAAAAGCAACAGTGTTGGTCAGCATTCTCAGTGCCTGAGTTGAAAGGTGCTATAAACAGAGAAAAGTCTCATAGGCCAACTCTAGCAGGACCCTTGCCAAGAATAGCTACAAAGTGGCAAGTTAAATCAGCCAGGGCTTCTGAGCGGTCTTGGGACTTTGGAGAGCCAGCCTGCATTTGTGAAAGTCACTCTGCAAAGGGAGATACCTGTCCCCCAGCATGGCCCAGCAAAGTCTAATGAAGAGAGGGTTTGATTTCAGAGCTCGAGTAGGGGCCCTGCTCTCTCCTCAGGCGACTTACAAAGGGAAGCTTAAGTCAACAGAGCTGGGAATGTCTGGAAAGAGTAAAGACTCATCATTTAAACCTGATTTATTTTTAAAAGAAGTAGAGCAGAGAAGGACTATTTGAACTCCTGTTCCCTGGAGAATCTTTGTAAGCTGGAATTGGCGAATGATAGCTAATAAAGGTGAATGCTCCCTGATGATCAGGAAGGGATTCTTCATCTTGGTGTCTTTGGAAGCTTTGTCTTCACTTGGATTTGGGGTGAAATAAAACCCTCCTGGAGTTATCCTAATCTAATACTCTAAATTGGTGATTCACAGGAGTCTGTTTATTACTCTCAAAAAGCTTGATTACCATGGATTAGCTCTGGCTTCCATCTTTTCAGAACCGCCCCACCAGAGAAGTGTAGCTTTTATGACTAATGCAGGTGTATTGGCGTTAGCCATCTCTTTTCCTTCCAACAACAAAATAATGACAAGTCATAAAACACTACTTTTTCTGATTTGTTTTTCTTCTTCTGGGGCATTTATGTCTCTTGCCTAACTCAGAGGCATGATGAGAAATTTAACTATATCTGAAAGAGAAACATTCTGGAAATCCTTAAGACTGGAGTGTAAATGGAATATTATGCAGCCATAAAGAAGGACAAACGTATGGACTTTGCAGCAACTTGGATGGATTTAGAATCTCTCATACTCAGTGATCTATCACAGAAACAAAGAAAAGAGTACCATATGTTCTCACTCATAAGCAGACCTTGAACAATTATCATAATACTATAAGAAAGGGATTGACAGTAGTGGGAAACTGCCAGGGGAAGGAAGTGGGATTGGCAGTTGAGGGAAACTGTCAGGGAAGGGAAGGGCACACCTATCATCAAAGATAGCTGCATGATGGACATTTGTATACCTAACCCTGAATTGTACCCCACATCTTTAAAATAAAATAAGAAAAGAAAAAGACTGGGGTGTAGTAAAAACTAATTTCTGATCTGGGATTAGCTCCAGAATTCAGCTTTCTCACTCCAGATACAAAACACAATAAAAAGAATGGTTGTTACAGTTACCCAGTGAAATCTCTTCTCACACTCAGCAGAGGATAAAAAACCATGTTTTCCATATTTCTCTGTTACTCAGGATACCGAGTATCTCATGGGGAGCATGTGCCACGCTTATGGATGCAAAGGATATTGAGTTTTGAAGTATGCATCTATGTGTGTTTGTTCATACCCTCAGGTACACACAGATCCTAACTTATTATGATTGCCCAAGATTAAAAATAAAATTATCGGCAGGAGGATCATTTGAAGTCAGGAGTTCAAGACCAGTCTGGGCAACAGAGCAAGACCCCATTTCTGCCAAAGTAAAAATAAGCATAAAATAGCTGGGTGTGATGGGGTGCACCTGTAGTCCCAGCAACTCAGGAGGCTGAGGTGGGAGGATTACTTGAGCCCAGGAGTTTGAAGTTGTAGTGAGCTATGATTGTACCACTGTACTGCAACCAGGACAGCACAGTGAGACTCTGTCTTTAAAAAAACAATAAATTAAAAATAAATGAATAAATATATAAAAAAATTCAGCTAGGCACATGAGAGTCCTTCTTTTTACCAACTGCAATGTGAGATGATTCATCTGTTTCATTTTCACATACTCCTTTGTGCAGTTCAGTCTAGTACCAAAAGAAAAAAATATGCCAGAGTTTTTGGGTGTGGGGTGGGATCCCATTCTTCCTGGAATTAATTGCCAGGGATTTTTTTAAAGGGCCATTATTTTCTCCTTGTCAGTAACAAAGAACAGCTTTAAAAAGCATTTAAATGCTGGCTGCAAGGGGAACTTAACCTCTAACCCAATATAAGTCCAACAGAGGCAGACATCCTTCCCTACAGTCCTTCCATGCCCCTGACACCCAGTGAATCTTGAAGAGTTGGTCTTATCATCTATTTGTCTATATGGTGATGACCTGTGTCAGTACCTGACTGGTCCTGCCTTATTGAAAGTTCATCCTGGAAGGATTTGATTTTCACTAGTTTTCCCTCTTTTTTTTTTACCACCACTTATTCTAAAAAAAAAAGAAAAGAAAAAAAAGCCTTGATTTTCTTCTTATCAAGTTGCACATTTCACTTTATTAACTGCAATATTCTACTGGATTCTAAGACAATTCAGGAGCTATAGAGTTTGCATGATGATATGAGAACAACTGGTCCACTCAGTTAAAACAAAACAAAACAAAAAACCCCAAAACTCTAAACTATTTTTTTTTTAGTGAGAAGAAGAGGATGTGTAACTGATGGTATAGTAAAGCTAGCATTTCCAATGATTCCATGACGTCTCATCTAGCTGTACTGGTGCCATTGTGAGATCCTAGCACTGTTATCAACTCTGATTTTTTGATAAGCCTGAAAAACAAGTTCAACAAGTGGTAAAACATCTGGATCTTTGACAGGTAATAACTTATAAAAGAGAATAGCAAACAGTTATTTGGAGGTGTTAAGATCCAGATGGTTCAAGAGGGACCACTTTAAAAGTGTTTGTTCAGAGCCTCCCTCTCAAAAACACCTACATGCAAGCCATCAGCTGCCAATAAACACTGAGGAGGAAGAATTATAATTTCCCAACACTGTGTTTGTGACAGCTCTTTCCAAAATCACAAAAGAAAACAAAAACAAAGCAAAGCACAAAGAGGAGAAACAAAGGTTGCTTCATTTTCTCTTGCACCCAGTCCTTGAAAACATCACAGTGCTCCCGTGCTCTTTATCTGGGCTCCACCTAAGCTGTCTCCTTTGTGCCACATGCAAAATAACTTCATTCTCCAGAATGAATGCCCACTACATCCTTGACAGCCTTCCTGACAACAGACACTGGAGATGGAATAGAGTAAGACTTTTATTGACAAGGGAACCTTTGAGAATAGAGCTGTGACCAGGCAGAAAAAAAATAATTGGGATAGTCAGTGGTTTGGCATGTTTATTGACCAGCACCCCCACTCCCTTTATTTTCTGAAAAGCAAAGCAATATTTTGGCTGAGTGCAGAAAAAAAAAGGCTTGTAATTATTAATGTAGTTCCAGTGGTTTAAAAGAGGCAGTGATCTTTTCCACATTATAGAATGACTTTGAAAACATAGCCCAGACTCTCAAGAAGTTACTTTGAAAAACTAATTTCTCATCTGTACAAAGTCCTGTACATGAATCTTATTGTTTACATTTCCTTCAAGATACACACAGACACACACAAACACACACACTCTCTCTGTCTCTCTCTCACATAAATATCTATACACATATATGCACGTATATATATATATTTATATATATATATATATAAGTAAGAAAAACTATATAATATATATATATTATATAGTTTTCTTTACTTTTTTTTTTTTGAGTTGGAGTTTCACTCTTGCCCAGACTGGAGTGCAGTGGCTGCTCCTGACTACCGCAGCCTTGACCTGCTGGGCTCCGGCGATCCTTCTGCCTCAGCCTTCCAAGTAGCTGGAATTACAGGCATGCGCTACCACGCCCAGCTGATTTTTTGATTTATTGTAGAGATGAGGTCTCACTCCCCAGGTGGGTCTCGAACCCGTGGGCTCAGGCAATCCACTCACCTCAGTCTCCCAAAGGCGCGGGATTACAGGCTGAGCCACCGAACCCGGCTCCTTATATTTTTTATTATTGTTGTTGCTCACCATGAATAAGTACTGCTTTATGCTACTGAGCAGTAGAGAATGCTGCCTTCCCTTCTTCAGGAGGCAAAAATGGCTAATCTTTGTCCCCCCCAGGGATGAACAAGCTTCATGTTCATCCAATGGTTATCTGGGTAGGATCTGAGCCCCCTACTCAGTTCTCACTCTCATGTATTTTATTACTCTAGTTTTATAACCAGAGAATTTCAGGGTCAATAACATGGTTATAAACCTTATAATCATAGAGTGCAACCAATCACAAAATTGTCTTTGAAAAATGGTCACCCAGACTCCAGGAACAGAGAGATGGTAGTATTATTTTTTCCTTCAAGACATACTCATCAGGTTCCTGGTACCAGCTCTGTAAATTGGGCATTAGACAGATGAGGAACTGGAAACTAAAGAAGTTCATTTCGTGAGGCACATGATAGAAATCTTGAACCCAAGTCTGATTCTGAAGTCTTTATTTTTTAACCACTATTTTTTAACTTTCTTATTTATTTTTATATTTTATATTTTTTTATTTTAAAGACATGGAGTACAATTCAGAATTAGGTAGACAAGTGGTCCTCATACAGGTAAGGTTTGGGCCTCCCTTTGGTCCCCACTTCACCTGGCTTGAGATCAGGTACCCTTATTGATGTTGTATGCCCCCTCCTCCCTCCCCTGGCAGTGTCCCACTACTGCAATCCCTTTCTTACAGCATCTTGGTAAATGTAAGGGTATTTTAACTTTTACAAAACCGTAAGACGAGAGTTCTAGAAAATGACACCCCACCAATGCCGAGTGTGACTTGTCCAAGCCTAGGGGATCGCAAGTAGAGTGTGGCCACTATCACAGACGGGCCAGAGGAAGACAGACGTGTTTATACATGAGATAATTTGGCCTTTTTACTGAGACGTATGTGCCAAGTTAAATAACTACTCTCTCGGTTAAACAAAGAAAATTATTTTGCTCATACAAGGTAAGGCACTTGCAGTGTTTTTGGTTTCATTTATTTCTCTTCACCAAACATGGATAATATGATTTTTACAACCAAAAAACCTGTTACCTGTTAATTATTGAGATATAAATGAAAATCAATAACACTACTCCTTGTGCATCAAAAAAAAAAAAAAAGAATTCATTATAGATGGATGTTTTCTTAACGTTTTATTAGCCTAAAATTCCTTACATGACGTTCTGATTGGAGAACAATTGCCAAAATAATGTTTGAAACACAAGTGCTGTAGAAAATGCCTAAGAGAGAAATGTTAGAACCAGGAGAAGTGTTTCCTAAGAAGCAGAGCTTGCAACTCTGGGCTAGTTCTCTGCGCTGTTTACTGTTCAATACTCAGTACTCATAACAGTTTCTGGCATATCACAAACATAGGAGACAATAGATGTTAGCTCAATGAATGAATGGAATTCCCTACTATAGTGTCCTCTGTAGCTTCCGAAGATGAATACTTTCATTCCATTCTTTTTAATTCATGTTACTTTCAAAGAAAGAAGGCTTTATTATAGGGATAATTCTAGATTCACCAGAGGGCATTTTCTGTTTATTTGTTTTTGATCCAAGCTCCCATATTATAATCTAAGAAGAATACTCAGACAAGGTCATGAAAGATGGGGCATCTTCTTTGGGTTGCCATTGTCTCAAAAGCATTTGAAGTAATCATGAGGCAACCATGCTGGAAACATGCCTATATTAAGACTACTGCATGGACTTTCTTTAGAGTGTACCGATTGGTTGTAGAAAAGAGTTTTCTGGCCAGTTAACTCCTTGGGGGTCAACCTTTGATAAACAAAGAGAAAAGACTTGGCAGCACCCCAATGACCTGGTCCGTATGTAAGAGGAGAAGCTTATGCTCTAAGGCAACTGGGCTAAGGATCAGTCTAATGAACATTTTACCGGGCAACTTATACTGGGGTTTCTATTCCACTGATGACTCTCTGCATGGTCCTGAGTTAAGATGGACAACAGTGCTCTCACACACCATTTAGAACTATTCTGAAAGTAACTTTCAGTTGAAAGCAAACAGCCATGAACCTACCAATTGGCATGTGGAGCAACTGATGATATCACTTCTCTGTGGATAATATTGTCTCATAAGACCCATGTGTCTAATGGGTCTGAAAGTTATGTTTAAATCAACTCTGAGCACGTGTTCTTCCTTGCACTTTCAGGTCAAAGGTGATACACCCATGGCTGCTGGAATCATGCCTTCAGGCCATTGGAGTTCAAATTAAGACATGAAATTCAGCTATAAGAAGTGATTCCAAGGGTCTTTAAGTAATGTCCACCCTCTTTCCAAAAAAATAATAGGTCATCTACGTCCTTACTTAAAACATTTTAAAATAATTTGGAGTTCAATCTCAATAAGTGCTGTTATACTGAACTTCCAAATCTTATATACTTGGCAGAGAATACTAAAAAAGATATAAGACTCACTATGTTATCAGTCTGTCAGTAAATACTTATTGAAGAATATCACCTTGAGACAAAAGTATAATATGCAGTATTATGATGTCTAGATGAATAGCAGAGATAAATGTAAAAATTATAGGTAATACAAGCCAATTTAGGTGTAGAATTCAGTGGTTGGTTGAGATGTCAGTGAATCAAGAGCTCATAAAATGGCTGCGTTTCCAAAATATAAGTTGGCAGCAGTCTACACATGTTCACAGAGAGAAAATGGGAGCTAGGCAGTAACAAAAGCTTACATTGTCCATAATGGCCCTGAATCACAGACATAAGCATATAGACTCATGATGTTTTATTGTTCCAACAAGAACGATATCTGGGATGCCAGAAATACACCTGTCCAAAAGCTCCCTTCAGAGGGCAATCTTATTCCTGATTCTCTCAGCCAACCAGGCAAGGCAAAGGCTATGTGTGTGTGTGTGTGTGTGTGTGTGTGTGTGTGTGTGTGTGTGTTTGTGTGTGTGCATGTATGGGCAGGGACAAGGAGGATTCTTAGCTCCAACTACTACACCAGAAAGACAGGGTCATGAAGACTGGAGTGAGGGGCTGGGAGGTATGAGGGCGGGAACTTGAAGATGGTCAGAACATGTGAGGCTCTGCAGGCAGGAAGAATGAAGCGACATCCTGGTTGCAGAGGGCAGAGAGGAAGTGTGGGGACAGAAGGCGATTGTCCCTTTGCTCCACTGCTCATCCCTAACTCCACTCTGCCTCTCTGATCATAGTTTCTACAGGGATTCTGGAAAGGGGAGGAGTATCCACAAGGTTATGAGACTTTAATGGGTGGTAGCCTGAAGCAACAAGAAAAAGAAGTGAATTGTAGTGTGAAAGCAGTTCCAGGTTCTTTGGCTCAGAAGCCAGTTCTGGTTTCCCCTTCTGCTCCTCTGACACACACTGCCTCTCTGCAGAGTCTTACCATGCAAACTGCTTCAGGCAAAGTGGTCTGTTTTGGTAATAAACCTGCCTTGGGGTTGGAACTCATGATAGCATTTTCATCTACAAAGCAAATACATAGATCCCTGGAGAACTGTCCTAGGGCTTCACACACACAATATGAAACTTTAAAATCAACTTCTCACCCGCTTTGCTTTTATTTAACAGAATCACGTTTTAGAAGAGGACGATTTTTCCTTAAACTTTTAGAATTGAGATAAGGGTTTTACAACAGCCTTCAGAGGGAATATACGCTCAGATGAAGGAAAAGAGAAATGACAGGAGTTCCACCAGGAATGATCTGGCCTCAGTGTGACCTCATTAGTGTGAGATGTTCTTGTTGGCCATGACTTGGCTAAAATTCTCCACAGCTCCTGCCCCCATTCCCCACAAGTCTTTCTCAGCTGAAGCATCCAAGCTGAGGACAACTTCACAGTGAGAATAACCTGAGTTGTGCTATAGCTGACTCGTCTTAGAATAAATTGTACGTCTTTCCCAACCCTGTGTTCAATATGCTCATGTTGGTAGCTTGAAATCATCCATGTAGTATTTACATCATGGAAATAGACAAATGGTACAAATTAGGACTTGGGTGAGGGTGTGGGGAGCTGGTTTACCAGTATACCACTGGGTAAACATGAAGAAACACATTCTCCTCAAAGAATCTTAAGAAGTACTTTACTTCCAAGAAGTGTCTACTAATGACCATTGACCATTTCTTTTGATGAACCATATTATCGTATGTTCTATAAAAACATATTAGTTTCAGAACTAAATGTAATGCTCAAATACAATGACTGATTATTTTTTTCACTTGAATGTATTATAATTTTCTTTATTTTTATTTTGAAGATGTGGGGTACAATTTAGAATTAGGTATGCAAGCAGTCATCATACCGGTAAAGTTTTGGCCTCCCCTTGGTCCTCACTTTGGATGTGTTATAAAATTTTTAAACAATATCATTTCACTTTCTTCTTTTGGGAGAAGTAAAGGAATGTAAGCTATAAAAGAATACAAAAGTAGGTAGATTAACCAAATACTGGTTTTTTCCAAAAAATGCATTTTCTGAATAGAGTCTGCCGTAAACTATTGTTAAACTATTTGTCATGATGTTTCTGGTTAGAAAATGTACTAATGTGGTTTATATTACAATGCAAGGGTCAAAAATTCAGTTTCCCTTTTAAAGTTACAAACATAATTTCACACTTGGGAGCTGTGAAGAAACCCTTCCCAACTTTCTCTCCAGTTTGCTTTGAAGTCCTCAATGCCTTATTTTGTAGCCTGTCTTTGGAATGGAGCTACTATCTCGAGACATTCCCAATAAAATACACATTTGTCTCCTAGAAAAGTAAATGGAAATGAAAGATTCGTTTTTGTTTTTTAAAGGAAGTAATTATCAGATTAACAGACAGGAGTGGGGTGAGGGGAAATTGGATAGAGGTCAAACATGTTTTGGTAGGTAGTTGGTGCAAGAGAAGCCTTGAGCAAGTGTTCTACTGGAGTAATAAGAAGTCTATATTTGGGAATCTGGAATGATAAAAGGCCATTTGGAGGGAACTGGGGGGAAGGAGACATTTTGCCCATGATTTGATCTTCAGTTTGACGGCTAGCTGCTACTTCAGTTATCTCCATTAAGTCCAGGAGATACTGCCTCCTCTTCATCATTCTGTCTTGCAAAAGTGCCTGGATCATATTAAAGTGAATGAATGGGAATGTGGTAAAAAAAAAAAACACTTTAAAAAAAAAATCTTGGTTTAGTCATTTTAGGCAAATTCTACATCTTCCATTTGACTCAAATGTAACATGGATTCTTACAGCGTATGGAGATAGTACAGATTGTAAACATGATGTTCTTTGTACAATAATTCCTTTATCTCCTTCTAGGGATGAGGAAACCAAGCCGATGAACTGTCAAAAGAGTGTAACAGAGTCATGGTCAGATTTGCAATAAGGTATTTCCTGGGAGAACCTGCTGCTCTCTCATTCTGCAGTTTAACTGTCCATGAGTCTTTGTCAGACGCTCAAAAATAGGAGATTTGCAGCCAAGGGAAATGGGATCTCTCAAAAACAATGCCTTTTTGCAAACCCCAAACAAACAAACAAACAAAAAAATTAGTTGCCAGCAGTGATTTTGTGTGTTAGTCAAGAGGATTTGATAGACACTAAAAATCCCATAACTACAGCTATTAATGAGTAATAACTTCTCCTCTTTTTTTTTTGCTATTTTGAAGATACAAATCTCTTATATAGTTAATTCAGCCTACATATGTATCTCCCTGTCTTTACTGTTGATGCACACCATTAAAAAACCAAAGAAACAGTTTCAAGCAACTTGATTAAACTCTAACTGACTCCCCTGGCAACTTTGATGAAAAGGATCTAACTAAAAAATTTCCTCTGGTTTATGCCTGTGATAAAAATGTGTAATCAGTGGCATACTTTCTAGATATAAAAATTCAATGCAATCTAAAGCAAGTAAAGTTTATGCCAAGTAAACATCAGACTTGGAATTTATAGTAAGTGTCAAGTGATGAGAGTATAAACTATAATTGTATTTATAAGGGAAGTATAAGTAGGTAACATTTTTCAGTATTTTTGTTCACAGTCCCTCTAAGAGGAGACTTCTTCTTCCCAGTCATGAAGAAGTTTTGTGTTCTTGATTATTAGAAGTTTTTTCTCAAACAGACTTACTAGCCTAAAATAAAAAGCCACAGGCAAATATAGGGAAGGCACGTCCAAAGTGTTAAACCAGTGACTGCAAGAATTTATGGAAGTTACTAGTATGATTCCAAAGCTTTAAATCTGAGTTTCTCACTGTGCTCAATGGAATAAAGTAAAATAAAATAAAGGCGACACGTATCTGCAATAGAAAGATGTTTCCTTGCACAAATTCTAAAAGTTACCCAGATCCCAAACTGGCAGTCCCTTGACAAATCCCAGGGCTCCAATGGCATGATATGACCCACTCCCATTTGTATTTGTCACTAAAATTGTTTTGCTGAAAGTAGTGAGGGTTTGTGGAAAGAAGGGTACACTTCTATAAATAGCATAACGGGAGGGGTGCCTTTTGAAAATGCTTCATGGGCAACTCTCCCCAACTGCCAGTTCAGAGAAGTACTGCTTCAGTTACTTTATGTTAATGTATTTGTCCATTGGATTTTTATCATATTTTCATAAAATGAGATAAAACTATTCAACTGCAAGCTTGAAGTCATACTCAGCCACAAAACCCTGATTGTTCAACAAGACACTACTTTCATCACCAAAGGGTTATAAAAAGCACCTTTACAACCAAAATGTGTCAGATATCTAACATCATATTAATTTCTAGCACCACGTGATTATTTACTTTATCATTTTAAATTATTTTTTTCCAGTTTTTATTTTAGATTCAGGGGGTACACATGCATGTTTGTTACATGGACATACTGAGTAGTGGTGGGGATTGGGTCTCAGGAGGCCCATTTCCCGGATACTGAGCATTGTACCCAATAGATAGTTTCTGAACCTTAACCCTCTTTCCCACCTCCCCCCTCAGTTGTGTCCCCAGTGTCCATTATTTCCATCTTTGTGGCCATTTAGCTCTGGAATATGAGTGAAAATACGCAGTGTTTGGTTTTGTCTCTCGGAGTCAGTTCAGTTAGAATGATGATCTCCAGCTCCAACCACGTTGCTGCAAAGGACATGATTTTATTTTCAGTCTTTACATTTCCATGATGACAGTTAAATAAAAACCACATTAAGAATTTTGCATGCGGCACAGTGGAATAGAATTAAGGAAAGAGGGAGGAAAATACTAAGCCATGAGATCAATATACAGAGTTTTCTCTTTCTGTGATACATGTGCTCTCATTAGGGAACTGACAAAAGAAAATTCATTTTTCCGAACTTTTCTACCTGTGATGCTAATGTACAGAAGAAAGTCTTCAAAAGTCAACTGCTGACAAGTCAGACTATTGATCCAGCCTTTCTCTCGTTATTTCCCCGGTTCCATAACTGGATGGCCTTTTGGATGGGTAGGCGATAAAACTGCCAGACAAGCAGGGAATCGCACATCGAGTTTAGGCTTTGTTTCCAGTGTCTCAGCTGGATTTGAGGCCATACTGCTTTGGAACAGCTGCTTCCAGAGACACCCTCTAGAGACATACTTGGTCACTTGCCAGGATTTATATGATTATCCATCATGGGGACAAATCTATCCCAGGAAGGCTCATTTCAGAATATTTTTACAGTGCAGATTGAAGACCTCATGGAGAGAAGTGCACCCGGAGGAGTAATTGTGATCTTTTAAATCAATAAAACCTCGGAAGCCTTCTGCCAATTGACTTCAGAAAGCAATGGTTCCCCTCCCAACACACCACTGCACTTTTAGATTTGTCTTTTGTTGAGTCATTCTGAGCCAAGGGCTGCTAGAACAGAGATTTCAGACCTCGAAGAGTGCTAACAGGGTATAAAGAGAAAGTTCTATTATCCTGTCTATTATCTTACCAAACTCTGTCATAAGAGCATCTATTCCCTCATTCAGTGGACTTTCAGGAAGGCAGAGAGGATAGACATTCATATATTGATCCCAACTGACTTTAAGAGACCATAAATTATGTTAGAGGACGGCCTGTGTATCTTTCCATCTTAGTTCTGGGTTCCTCTCCCTCTTATTTTGTTTCAGGGTCTTCTTTCCTGTCTTTGAGTAGATTATTATTATTTTTTATCTGTCATAGAATGTTTTCACATGCTGTTTCTTCTGCCTAAAATGCTTTTCCTTCACTGTTTGTTTGCCTGACCACCTAACCTAAATCAGTTCCCCCTATTAAATCCTTTATTGACTTTTAAAACTTGTATAGCATTTTCTTACAATGTGCATTTATACCTTTGGTTGTTTTGAAAGTCTCACATAGGTGCTGGGTGTGGTGGCTCATGCCTGTAATCCCGGCAATTTGGAAGGCTGAGGCAGGAGGACTGCTTGAGCTCAGGAGGTCAAGATCAGCCTGGGAAAAAATAGCAGGAGCTTGTCTCTACCAAAAAAACTGAAAAAACAAAACAAAGCAAAACAAAATAGCCAGGTGTGGTGACACATGCCTGTAGTTCCAGCTCAGGAGTCTAAGGTGGAAGGACCCCTGAGCCCAAAAGTCGAGGTTGTGGTGAGCCAAGAGTGTGCCACTGCACTCCAGCCTGGGTAACTAAGTGACACCCAATTCAAAAAAAAGAAAGCCTCACAGAGGCAGGGACATGTATACTTCATGTAACAGGAAGTAAAAGCTAAATAAAAATTTGTCATATTAAAATATTTTTAAAAATAAAGAGCAAATAAATAAATGGAGGATCTGCAAAAAATTGACAGCTGTAACTCTGGTTTGTACATAAAGTTGTACTGATGTTGCTGTATTCAATTAAATAAATATTAATTTGAACTCTTGTACACAAGTCAGTGGAAGATTCAATCACTTGTATTATACAATCCCATTGTTCTCAGTAGGAGCATTTCCTTTAGGTGAAATTTAAACACTGGTGTCTTCTTTTAATATCAGAGACTTAATATCTAGCCTTATAGGGGTTTGCAAGTGCAAGAAATATCACTCTATTGATGCTAAGTGAAGGGCAGACAAAGCAATTCTTTTAAGTTTTTGACCTAGTTTCTCTCTGATGACTTCAAGACAATTGAAAAGTCCTCAATTAGGCACAATTTGTGAATGACTATTCCTGCTATCCATTCAGAGGCATATGAATGGAGGAGGTTTTGTAGACTTTTATCTATGGTATATTCATTTACATAATTTTCTGTCATCCGAAAAAAGGCCAAACTCTTAGCACTATTAAATATTTTTGTAAAACAGTGTACACAGATGTTATTTTAGAAACAGTATTGATTGGTCAAAGATCAAGGCATTCCTGATGATTACATGAAGGTTTATGTGGCAGCTTTAGTAAGTTTTGAGTAAAGAAAGTATTGGGATCAATATAATCCATGGCAGCCTCCTTAAAGTTTTAAATAAAGCACTGAATGGTGAGACGAGAACTAGAAATTACTACTCTTTCACTTCAAACTGCAATGAGATAACTTCATGCTCAAAGTCGGCAAAAAGATTATTTATGCATACCCTTTGATCCAGCTATTCTACTTCTAAGAGTTAATCTTAAAAGTAAAATTTTAAAGGGTGTAAAGATTCTTTAAAAAAATTTTTTTTTATTTTAGATTCAGGGGTTGCACATGCATATTTGTTACATGGACACATTGAGTAGTGGTGGCAATTGGGTCTCAGGTAGCCCATACCCCAGAGAGCGAACACTGTGCCTAGTAGGTAGTTTCTGAACCCTAGCCCCCCTCCCCTACCCCCTTATTAATTGTTCCCAGTGTCTTTTATCTTCATCCTTGTGACCACTTAGTTACCACATACGAGTTAATGCAGCATCATTTGTTAAAATTTTTTTTAAAAGTGGAAAAAGTTAAACATCAATCTGGGATTTTCTCCCCCAACATGTTGATTATTATCTGTGAAGTTGTTCTAAAGCACTTTTCACACAATAGCTTGATTAGTCTCCATAAAAAAACAATCTTCAGTTCTTGTTCCCACCTTAAAGATGAGGTAAAGTCCCTTGTGGGAGACCACAGAGGCATTAAGTGACTGACTGAGGGCTTGAATTCAGATAGGCATTGGAAAGGTAAAGTAGACCTAAACTTACTGCTAAAATAACTAGGACATATTTTTAAGTTAAAAAAGCAAGCTGCATAATCACAAATATAGTGCTAATAGAATAGAATATATATACATAAACATATATATTTATATGCACACACACATATTTATGTCTAAAAAGGGTCTAGAAAATTCTGTCCAAACTAATCAGCAATCACTCTTATTTGTAAACATAGTCTAAGAGTGAAATTGTATCTTTTTTTTGAAAAAAAGCAAAAACAAACTTTTCAGCTGTTTTAATTTTATATTTTTAACTGGCAAATAAGTTACGTATTTTTTGTTGTTAAAATAAAATTAAATGTAATCCCACCACCACCAATGCAAAACTTACTGCTCATGTTTTTGTTCCCTAAAAATGAAAAAATGTTATCAAAGAATTCACTTTTACATAGTCTATATTCACATGTACATATAATCAGATGGTCTCCATTGAGGGGAGAAAAAAGTCATACTATGCTAAGTTCAGAACTATTCCCAAATATCTGTAGACACACAACATAATACCTGAGGAAAAATGATGACTGCATAGAATCTATAAAGATAACAAAGTTATTTAATCAGCAATGAATTTAAAAGGAATATACAGCATGAAAAAACCATAATATAGCAATATATTATATAATATATAGTATAAACTTTGGTGTATACTATAGTCATTCTAAGAGGATAAATGCATGTTTTTATCTAAATATCTACCTATAAACATTAGTTAAAAAGTGGAAAAATTCTGTCTTTGTCCTGAAATTCACTTTATTTATTCAGTCTTATACTATGAAAGTCCTCTTTGTGACGAATGGTAGGAAGTAGGATTAGAGCCCAGCAGATTTTCATCATATGAAGGAAATGTGGTACCAAAAAACCCATGAATTATGAAATATGAACACGGGATTTTATTAAGCCTTATGTAAGTGACATTGTGGTTGAAAGACTAAATCCTATAAATTCAATTCAATTCATAAATTCCTACTAAGCAAACATTTTTCTCTCAGCCTATCCACAAACAATCTGTATTTAGGATCCATTATGTCTAGAGACAGCTATCACTAAGGCGTAGGGCAAAACTCCTCTGTCTTTCTACTTCTCCACAGCAGCTCTTGTGAGCAGGACATGAAGGGGGAGAAAGGATGGGTCTGATGAAAGGAGAGTGCTGGGGGTGGAGAGAGAACAGCATTCCTAGCTCCCAGTCACCATGTTGAGAACTGTCCTTACTGAACTTGTTATTGCTCTTGGATTCTAGTTAGATAACCTAACAATTTATTCAGTTTTGCAAGGAAATAAGAAACAGGTCTCAATTCACTCTCCTTAGTCCACTTAGTCAGATATGATTTGCACTGAACATTAGCACTCCTTCTGTGGCAACTGAAATACATTAAAAATGATCCTAGAAAAAAAAATATATGGTAGAAAGTGCTTCAGTGTATTTTTTCCTTAACTAGGAGAGTCTGAGGGCAGAATGACTAGGTCCACTAGGTTCCAAAATTTCTAGGAATAACATCTCCTTGTTCAGAGCAACTAGAATCAGCAGATGCTGCTGACCAACTCCTAAGAACATCTAGTTACTTAAAGAGAAAGAGTAAAGATAATGCCAGTCAAGCAAATGCAGTAAACTGATAGCTTATTCATAAGGATGCTCTGCTTCATTTAAGGGCATCTATTAAATTTCTAGTTCAAATGAGATTTTGCTACCTTTTTTGGCTTTCGGAAACATTTCCTATTTTTCCCTATTGACTATACAGGTGGAAAAAATTGGTGAACTCTTCACTCTTCATTCACTAAGTGATTTTGGTTAGTAGACATTTGAAATTGCAACTGAATGCTAAATTGTGTTTTCTATACACAAATGCATGCAAATGAGTGGTAGCACTGGGAATAGCTAACATGTACTTAAAAATATCCATCCCCTTTTTTGCAAATGTGCTGAAACATAATTCAGAATATAAAATATTCATTAGCTGCTGTACAAAATTCAGACTGTTGCTTTAAGACAAGCAGAAAAAGGTCAAAATGTGCCTATAGAGAATGCTAAAAGCACCCTTAAGAAATATTCCTAAAGTAAGTTAGAGGGAACTGATTATGATCTAAGTTCCTAAAGCCAAAAGTTTTACTCTTTCATTTGTAATACAATTTGTAGTAAAATTTGTCTACATCCTTCTTTTGATTATTTATTTCCCTTTTTACCAAATAAAATAAAATAAAAGGGAACTCTACTAAAAATTTCAATGTAAATAAAAAAACCAAATCACCCTAACTGTATTTTTGTCATACCAGTATTTCATAGGTATTCCTGTTATATTTCATTTTGTTGTTTTTAAGTCATCTTCTATCCTATGGGAAATGTTTGTTGATGCTGAAATTACAATGTACTATCTTTGTTCTATTTCCTTCCTTTATGTCATCATCAAGTTCATTAATCACCCTATATTTTCACCCAGGTAGTTGACAAAATAGTGGATGGATGTAGCCAAAGACTGTTCTATGCCCCTCCGCTAAAAACTTTCCCTAGGCTGGGTTGACTTCAAGCAATACACTTTGGTACGGTTAACAACTGCATAATCCAGGCCTCCTAGACCTCATGTTTCTCTATCTTGGTCATTTGACTGCAATGAACTTTTAAAAAATATATTGCTGAACTGAAGGCAAATGATACTCAAGCTATTTTCCTGATCTTACTATTAGGAATTGTGTCAAAAGGCATAGGAATAGAAAGCGGATTCTCTGAAGGCAGATGCTATATCCTATTCATCTCTTAATTTCCAGTCTCAGGCTCAGTGACTGCATGACATATGAATACATGTTCAGTAATAAATACACAATACATAAATACATAGTCAATATATGTTTATTAGGAGACTTTCGGGTTTTTGAAAAAGTTGTTTTATAGTCCTGGCTATGCAGCTTTCTGACTGTGTGACTCTGAACACATTTCTTAGTTTCTATGAACCTGAGTTCTAAATCTGAAACAAAAAAGTGCTGAAAAGTCCTAAGACAATTTTCAGGGATAAAATTCTACTTATACTGACCATGCTCTACCCTGTAAAAAAGTGGAATGATAACTCAGCTTATTTAACTCTATTTAGTTTTCTAAAAGAAATATAAAATACATTTTTTCAGTATGTCAATACATTCTGAAATAAAAACATTGTATAGTCTCCATGTTGTGTAAAGCAAATATTTCATCACATAGCTAAAGACTTAATCTTCTTGCTACCAATCATCTGTAAGATTGAAAAGAAATAATGCAATTGGATTTCTCATCCAGCTGTTTACCACATATAAATATAAACTCAGAAATCCTAAAACATTTCACTGGAAGTGCAGTGATTGCAGCATTGCCAGATTAACAATTCCAAGATTCCATGAATCTTTAATGACTCATCTTCAGGAGAAGATGTGACTATTCTAAAATCTTCAGCTGAAAAATTCTGTCCACAACTAAGATAAAGACATATGATTTAAGTGTGAACTTCATACAGACTGAAATAATTGTGACATAAACATTCTAAATAACCCCAGTGTCTCTCTGTAGACTGAAGTTAATTAGCGTGGGTGATAGAAACAGGGCATACATATCAAACACAAATTGGCTACTTGGTCCAGGAAACTGCTTACTCCCAAGCTCCTACTGGGAGTCACACTGACTTCTTGGCTATTTTCTTCCCACAAATGGATCTGATCAGAGGATTGGAAAACTGGGTATACTGTGCTTTTTTAACAGCTTTAATTTAATGAGGTTTATGAAGAAAATCTTGCAGTTTTTATATAAAAAAAGTAATTTGCTGAGAGATTTGTACGGAGAGAAGGATAAGGCACACAGAGGATGAATAGAGGTGTTCGTTTCAGGGGAAAAAAAACCAAAACACATAACACGATATTCACCAACATTTTACTGCCCTTCAAGCTGATGAATTAGTTTAATCTTTTTAGATTAGTCCCAGGTGAGTCCTACCACTTACTCTATTTTGAAAGAAATTAAAGAGCTATGGTTTCAACATTATGTTCAACATTTGCTAACTTGTAAAACAGTGATAATTTACATGCTCTTGGGCCCTGTCGTAAGGATGATGTGAGAGATGGCGCAGGAAAGCATAGGGAAAACAGTAAAAGTTTATGTGAATTTTAAATATAATTATGCAGTATCATTATTGATGGTGAAATAAAATAAACAGTCCTTTATTTAAAGCCTAGAAATGTTTCTCAAGAAAACTTAGGATAAACAAATTAGATGTTCACAGTGGGTATATAGGCAGTTCATACCCTGCCCTTGGCCTTATTGCTTTTGTCTTTCTCTGCTGACCACTCCCTGGCTCTCCCCACTGCCGGCCACATGTAAGGAATAAAGAGAGTGGCAGTAAGCCTAGATCCCCAAGAAAAGCACGAAGTTCCACACTCCTGATTTTCAAGCAAGACTGTTACCTGAGGCACTTCTCATCAAGCAACCTGGCTTTTAAGCTGGCAAGTATTGCATGCCCTACCTCTCTGGGCAGCAGAGCCCTGTGCTGCTAGGCTGCACCTACCAGCTAATGTCTCTATGACTCTGTGTCACAGACCATTTGTTTCTACATCTTCTGCCACCAGGATTCTGGAAAAAGATGTCCACACTCGTTATCTGTGAAAGGAGCTGATTGCTTAAGTGATTTGCCTGAGTTCTATAGGGTGGAGGAAAATGTATTAAAGATATGTTCAGTCTCAAGATTGCACTGTCAGCAGTCAGGCGCTCCTCCTTCCTTTATCTTTTAAGTCCTTCCATCTCTAATAGAATTGTGGATAAACCCATCCTCTGCTTGGATTGTTTATCTCAATTCAAAGAGCCCTGGAAGATCTGTTAATTCTGTCCTGAAGCTGGATGTGACAAAGAGAAGAGGAGGGAGGTGTAAGAAAGTGACAAATTGCTGGTTTAGTTCTCAGGAAGAGGCGCTGCCGAGGTGATCTGGAAGCATGTGGACTTGTGAGGATGAAGTGCCAGGAAATTGGGGACCAGGCTTCTCGCTTACATCCTCTCTTGCCTCTAATTCCATCGCTCTATTGTGTACTTGCAACAACCTCTTCTTGGCCTCTCCAAGGTAGAAATGCAATTGGGTGGAAGAGGGTTTTACCGAAGCAAGTACTGGGTCTTATTCTATGCTTATGGGAAAAATAGAATGACTTGCCAAGGAGCAGACCTCTCTCCATACTAAGCAGTTTAGGGTAGAGTTGACAAAGTAGTGGCAACATCTCCAGAAGAACCTAGCTAGGTACATCCCTGGGCCTCCTGAACTCCTGCATCCCATGCATACATAGAGACCTCCACTACAATCCTGGCCTTTGGGAGAGGAAGTAAGCATGTAACAACAAAATTTCCAAAGGAGAAAGGCATGACTTGCATAACACCTACTTCTTGCTTTGTAAAAAAAAACTTTTAAAACACAACTGGGGCTTAGTTTTAAACTCTCCATAAACCATTTGTGTTCTCAATGAATTCTAGAATCCTTAAGTTCCTCTAGTATATGCCAGGCATATACTAGTATATGCTAAGTATAGTGCAAAAGAATTTCTCATTCTATCATCAGAGCAATCCTATAAAGTCATTATTATTATTATTATTATTTCCAGATCACAGATAAGAAAGTAGGCCTAGAGAAATCACATGCCTAACATACGCCATGCAACAATAAATTGTGGAGCCAGGAATTGAAGCCAGCTCTGGATGGTTCCAAAGCTCCTATGCGTCACTGCTTTAGAAATTCGTGTTCTTGAAATCCAGAATGTTCCATCTCATAGACAAGACTATCTTCATTTCCTATTTGCTTTGTAGGCTGGCTCATGATAACAAAGCATTGTTGAGCTCTTCAGAATAAGGCTGAAACAAGACATGCACAGTGAACCAAAATCCTTGAGTTCCACTATACCTTTCTATACCCAGAGATTCTTTATAGTTAAAACCTCAGACCTTAACTCCGATCCTTGAATTCTGCCCCAGCCTAGGACTTCAGCTCAGACTCTGGAGACCAGAAGCCTAGTCCTTCTGGTCTTGAGAAGGAAAGTGACGGTTCTTCAGAGGCAAAGTGTGCAGAGCAGGCTACTCGGGGAAAGGCTGAAGACACCAGTAGCCTTTGAGAAATTAATCAGCTGCAGCGGTGTTCATTCATTGTTTTGCCTTGTAGGACACCTTTTTGCTGATGAACTTAAAAAGCCATATGAGAAAGTACTTAACCAAATATATTGAGCAAGGAACTGGGATGGGGTTACCAACACATTTCTCATAATGGTAGGTTAAAGCAACTCAGCTGATATTTAAAACTCTGTATTTAATCATCCAGTTTGAAGATAGGGATTTTTCAAGGTGAAGAGAGATGGGATAATGTGGTTGATTCTTACAGTTTTGTGGAAACAGAGAAAGGGAAGAGGTCAAGAAAGTTCAAGTGTCTGGGAGTCAGGCGATTCAGTATTGCATCCTGACTCTTGTACTAACTAACTGCATGACCTTGGATAACAACAGCAACAATGATAAAAAGAGTGATAATAAACTTTGTTCATTGCATCTTATGTGCTGATAATTTGCTAAGTGCTCTACTTGTATTATTTCCTTTAGGATTTAGAACATTATAAACTAGATGTTATAAGTCCCCTCTTAGCTATAAAGAAACTGAAGCTGAAAGAGTTGTGATCACTCGCCCAGGGCTAAGCTGGTAGTAGAACATAAACCTGAATCCCAAACTCATTCAAAGACCTTTAAGCTATCCTGGTCTTCAAAGTTTGTTTCCATATCCATAAAGTTCTGAAATTGGGCCATGGGGATCTGAAAAGTCCCTGCCAACCCTGTCCTGAGAGCCCATGGAGATCTCCACATTTGGAAAAGGCAAAGCCAATGAGGAATTTTCAAGTCTTGCTTTCATGTAGACTGCAAGCACTGGCAAAATGAATTGCATCTGTATACTGTTACTACACCCTGCCAAAATCTGATTTATTTTGGACAAGTGACTATTTCTAGAAGTACAATTCTCAGCTGACCATACACTGCTATGTTCATTCAATTTAAAAACTTTGCACCATTCTGGGTTTTGGAGTCCCCCATCCTGCCCCTCATGGCAGGAACGAGTCCCAAAGAGGTGGGAATTTTACTTCTAGAATTATTACCTGTGGCTGCAAACACATTCATCATATTCTGAGTCTGATCAATGTCTAGAGTTCTAAGGGGCCAACCTGGGGGGAAAAGTGAAAGGAGGAGATATCATTGATGGCTTTACTATAAAATGCACAGCATGAGCTCAGTACATTGAGTTCTGGCAAGTATGGTCCATGTTAAAGACAAAACATTCTACTAATTTGATTTTCCCTTTATTGGACCACTGGAAATTTGGGGGATCTCTAGGTATCTGGTTGCATACGTTCCTGTGTGCTCCAGAAGGTACAAGAGGAAGAGAAAAATGTATGAGGCAATAGGTTTACTTGCAAGGCCTAGTCATAAAGCTGAAATACGGTTTTGGACAGGATCCAGAAGTATAATTTGCTGTAAAAATATACTCAGAGGAATCATCGCTGATTTCCTAAAAGATGAAGCAACTTGTCCTCTTTTTCAATATGGGGGAGATTCTGGGTTTTCCAGACCTCATTTTGTTTAGGTCTGAGATAAGTCTGAGACATAAATTGCTGAAACCAACTTGGGACAGAGGAAGGAAGTTGAGTTGCTCTATTAAAAGGAACCTGGGTCTTCATCCAACCACAATCTGGGCAGCTGACAGTTCTCCTTTGTCTTCCAGGCCTAGTAAAATGTTCCAAGTTATGGTTAGACTGTGAAAGGCACTCAGATCAACGAGTTGTCATTTACCAAGATAAGTTAGAGGTCAATATTTCCTTAAGAAAGGACTCTAGTGGCTTTTGAATAAATGAAAAGTAACAGAATCACAATATATAAGTCCTTAAATACTTCTCATAAACTTTAATAATGCCACAATATTCAAACACAATGGCAGTATTTTAACCACCAACAAATACAGAAGACTCCTGGAAAACCTAACAAATGCTATCAGAACTGGCCTCTCAGAGATGTCCTTCTGTGAACTCATATTTGTCCCTTTGCTCAGATTTTTAGTCCACTTGATTCTACATGAAGGAAAGAAGGATGTTGGAATAGCAGTTTTCAATATCCAGATTCCAGACACACCAGCCTGCTACAGACAGAACTCAAATCTAAGGCATTCCTGGCATCCCCAAGTTAATTACCACATTATCAAGCCCTGGAAGGACTGTGAGCCATTGTACAAGGGTTCTGAGTAACTTGATTCCCCTAATGAACCCAAGCCACCCAGACGATGGAATGAACAGCCTGTAGCCAGTCTGGGCTGCTGCCTCTCACCCCCGCAGTCTCAGAGCCTTGGCCACTCTAGCTTTGGCACATGGCCTGTCCATTCCCTCTGTTAGCTTCCTTTTTAGCGCTGCTTGGCATTCTTCCTCTCCAATATGGACTACCTAGAGTGTTGTTCTGCCCCGTTTCTTGACCCAGCCGCTGCCACTCCTGTGTCAGTATTTGCTTATTCATTTCCCCAACTGCCTTCTGATATATTGGTGTTGCATTGTTTTACCCATATTCGCGACTGTGTCTCTGAGATCTCAAACTCTAGCTATTTCCTGGCCTACAGCTATGCTCACCTAAACCTCATGTTCCAGAGTTGCATCCAGGTGGAACACCTCTGGCCACTGCTGCCAGGTGAACATAGGTCCCTGCTTTTGAGCATCTTGAGTCCACCCACCTCACTCATTTGACTCTAAAACCTTTTGGTCAGTGCTTCTAGACTTTAATGTTCATCTGCCTCACCAAAGAATTTTGTTAAAATGAAGGTTCTGATTCAGCAGATCTGCGGTGAGGCTTCTAGTTCTGTATTTCTAACAAATTCCCAGATGATAGAGGTTCTGCTGGTCCTACAGATCGCATTTGCTCAGCAAGGTGCTGGGTCAGGGACTTTGTCCTATTCATTCTTGCAGGCCTGAAATTTCAATTGCACTGTCACTGCCACCACTTGGATGTCCTTCTATGTATGAAGGATGGCAATATGACACAGTTCTGCTCTGAAGATCCTATAATCTGGGGCAAGTTTTCTCAAGCTCAGCACTTAATGTTTGGGGTTCATAATTCTTTGTTGTGGGGGCTATCCTGTGAATTATAGGCTATTTAGTGGCATCCCTGGCCTCTACCCACAAAATATCATAGTACCTTCCCAGTTTTGACAATCAAAAATATCTCCAGACACTGCCAAATATCCCCTGGGGCACAAAACTGCCCCTCATTAATAATCACTGGTCTACGGAGAGAGACAGACATGTAAATTAATAATTGAAATGATGGCTCAAGTTACAGAAGCTGTGTCCACACTGTTCCAGAAAAGAGGTTATTCACATTTCAGAGAGTGTGATGAGCATTTGGCACGTAGTAAGTACTAAAGAAGTTTGTTAGCTAAATGAATGAACTGCAAAGTCGTCACACTTGATGCACCTCTCACAATCTACGTTTATAGCTGCATCTAATAGTTATGTATTCCAAAGATAAGCAACTAATTCACTGACAGAATGTACCCCCATGGCCATATTTACCAAGTGTATTGCGTACAGGAGAAGAAAGAAAACTTGTTTTTCAGGATCATGCAGGTGGAGTATGGATATTTGTAAGAAAAGGAGACTCAAGATAATATTTTTTTTTAAGAGGCAGTTTATGGTACTTTTTGACAAAACATACACATTCATATTATACAACAACAAAAAAGAGCATGTATACATACCACTCTGTAAATGAATTTGAGTGGAATGGTGCAACTTGTTGCTTGGTACATCTTTAAGGCATGCTCCCAAGCAGCTGTGTCTTTTCTCCCAACAGGTTTTGTAAGAATAAATGCATTTCCAAGGAACCATCTATTCTGAGATGCTCATGCTCTTATCCAGATGCATCTGACATCTGATCATGCATAAAGAGAGTGACAAGCCAGCAAGCAGATGAGCTCAGGGAGCCCAAGTGAGAGGATAGTCAGTGAGCATTCACATTGATGGAATGGAAAAGCGACGAGGAACAGAGCAGCGGCTTGCAGTCTTAGCATGAAATGGCAGGGCAAAGAACTAATGTCAACATCCGGCCTCACATTAAATGAGATGGCAAGGTGATGATCTTTTGGTTACATATCTTAATATGGAGGCAGGAAGAGAGAAGGTGTGACTCTGAGGCAGAACAAAAGGGCTGTGGCTGAAGAATGTTGAGGGTGTAAGGGCACTTGAGGATAAATAAAAAGAAGAGGGATGGTTGGGGGGCATAGCATGGAATATTTCAGTGCAAACTTTTAGACATGCACTGGGTAAATGTTATTATCCCTTAACATTTTGTAAGTGAAATTCAAAAAAGGCCCATGGGGAACATTCTTGGAAATATATACCAACTGGACAAGAATACCCACAGCTGCCAGCCAAAGGAAAGTGTGACACTTGGTTCTGTTGCCAAAGTCAGTAAGCCTTTACCCAAATAATGGCAAATCTTTCCTTTTGGAATAAGGTCTCTTAATTAATCCCCGATGTCAATGACTGCATATAAGGAGAAATCAGCAGATCTGAAGTGAAGGCCAGGCTCCATGGCTGCTTGGCTATGTGGAGGAACATTTTTGCTCCAATTTTCCTATCCGGAGAATGGGGAAGGTAATACTTTCCACCAATCTATGCTGAAGAAATATTGTGGATGAATCAGAGGATAAATCCCTGATTCTTTTTTGTTTAATGAAGAGTATTACTGCACTTACTACAGTAAAGACTTTTTCTGCTTTAGTCCAAAAATCGAGAAAAAAAATCAATATATAAATAATTCACATATCCAGAAAATGGACAGCAAGATCTTGAAGAAATATTTACACACCCATGTTCATAGTGGCACTATTCACAATAGCTGAGGGGTGAATGCAAACAAGTGTCCATAAACAGATAAATGGATAAACAAAGGCAAAAAGGGAAGAAAATCTGTCCCATGTTACAGCATGGACGAATCTTGAGGACAGCATGCTAAGTGAAATATGGCAGTCCCAAAATGACAAAGATGATATCATTATTTGTGGTATCATTATATGAGTAGTCAGAACTGTAGAAATAGGAAGTAGAGTGGTTGTTACCAGGGGCTGGGAGAAAGGAAAAAGGGAACACTGTTGTTTAATGGGTGTGGAGTTTCAGCTTTGCAAGATGAAAAAGTTAGACAGCAGTGTGAATAGGCTTAACACTACTGAACTGTACACTTAAAAATAGTTAAGATGGTACATTTTATGTTATGTGGGTTTTTTTAAAACCATAATAAAGAAAACTTTTTAAAAGATACAAAGAAGCCAACCAAAAGAAACAAACAAACAAACAAAACCTTTGAAAGACGCCGCCTTTTGGTTTTAGTATTAGAAATTGGCTAAAGGGGTACAGTCCCTGGTCAGATTTGTTGGCACGGATAGCCACACTCTTGGTTACCAGAGTCTGGTCAGTAACACACTTTGTTCACAGACAGGAAACACATCTGCAAATGCCAACTTAGGGCTATTGTCTCCTGATCTCCATAGTGTGTGCCTTTCAGTGGCATAGGAGGACAGCAGAGCCTTCAACACCCTCCAGAGGAAAAAATGGATAGTTAGTACTGAACCCTATGTCAGTTGTCATTAGCAGCACTGGTTTGTGATAACATAGCATCCTGAACCGCCATCTCTGAAGCAAGTTACTAGTTCTGCATCATTAAGAGCAGGAAAATAAACTGCTAAGAAATTCAGGAAAATAAATAATTGAGCGAAACAGAAAGGAACTGGAATGACATTAAAAAAACATGGATTAAAACAAACACTATCCAAGCGAGTTTTGTTTCTCAAGCCTAATAAACCCCGTTTTAATCCAATATACAGATTACTGGAGATTTTCTGGCCCCGACTAAAGTTCTGAGCTCTTCTGGTGTGACCTCTGCTTATTTTGCTAGTTCCTGAAGAGAAAATGTCTCATGATTTGCTGCAGTGACATGATCTTCATAATTTTTCCTATTGTGAAGGGAGCATGGATGTAACGGGAATGGTATGAACCTCACAGAATGGCGGCGTGGCATGCTGGGAGTGTGGGAATCACCAAAATAGAGTCTCCATATCTGGACTCTACATCACTACTTTACTGGGTCATCCTGGGAGAGTCTGAACTTCATCTCAATTTATTTTGCAAAGTGACAAAACTGAGCTAGACATCGTTCAGATCCACCGTGGTGAGATAACAAGGACAGAGTGGAAAGTCACAGGATATGTTGATGAAACATTTGATTAAAAATAACCAGAGGGCCAGGCGCAGTGGCTTGGGCCTTTAATCCCAGCACTTTGGGAGGCTGGGGTGAGAGGATTGCCTGAGTCCATGGGTTTGAGAACAGCCTGGGCAATTTGGCAAGATCTCATCTCTACCATTAAAAAAAAAAAATTAGCCAGGCGGGCTAATTCCTGTAGTGCGGGCCTGTAGTTCCAGCTACTTGGAAGGCTGAGGCAGAAGGATCACTTGAGTTCAGCAGGTCGAGGCTGTGGTGGCCATGAGTGTGCCACTGCACTCCAGCTTGGGTAATGGAGTGAGACTTCAACTCAAAAAAAAAAAAAAAAAAAGGAAAGCAAAAGAAAGGGTCTTTGGTTTGAGTGAACCTGGGCCACTTCTGCCAGGCAGCATATGACAGGAAGAAGCTTAGAAGATTTTCTCTGAAGTAATGTTTTAAGGCTCTGGGAATCACCAAGACTTCTGGGAATCACCACCAACATTCTAGGACTATACTTTACTCAGTAAGCAGAAGGAATTTCTCTGTTGGAAAAAAAATCAAAACAACATAAAAACAAACCTCTAAAGGTGTATTGGGCTCACAATTATTTCCAATAGCGATTCAGTCCTGCGGGGAAGGAGGGAATCAGGTACATGCCATGGAGATCAGACACCTGGCTGATTAGCTCCACTGGGGATGCTGCAGAGGGCAGAGCTTTGTCATCCCACCTCTTTGAAGAGGCATCTTCTCTGGAGGCCTTTAAAAATAGGACATGCTCTCAGCAGTGAGAGAAGACAGAGTATAAATCTTCCTGGGATGCAGTGGGAGGAGTAGATAAGGAAGACAACTTTCCAAAATATTTGGGGCACTGGGTCTTGCAGACAATGGGGCTTCACAGCTAACTGGAGATATGGAAACTATGTTTACACAACCTAAAGCTCTTAGACATGATTCAAATAGTGGAATCAATTGCTTTACAGGAAAAAAAAAAACTTTACTTGTGAAATCCAGCCTATTTTTATTATTGATGTTTCACTACTTTTACTGCATTTAACTTTGGAGGGGCAAATATCGTTTCAGTGTTTCAGGCAAATCTCGTTTCTTCCCTATTTACCTTCTTAGTCAAGAGGTATTTTTAGTGTTTTAGACAAAAGTGACATTTTCAACACACACGAAGTTCGTAGCTATCTGCTGCAAGTTTTCTTTTGCTGCTCTCTCTACAGTGAACAACAGAGGGTCCTCCCCAGGGAAAGAGGGCTTTAGGCATTGGAAGGCACACAGATAAAAAGCATCTGTGTTTTTGGCTGTACTTACCAGATTCTGACTATTTCCCTGAAATTGATTGCTGAAATATCCTCAAATGTCTAAGCAGGTCATATTGTGCAAATAAATATTATCTGAGTATTTTACTTAATTAACAATTGACATACAATAAAATGTACCTCATTAAAGTGTATAATTCAGTGGTTTTCATATATTTCATATATTCATAAGGTTGTGCAAACATCACCACTCTCTAATCTCAGAATATTTCAACCATCCCAAAAAGAAATCCTGTACCAATAATCATTGAGTTCTACTTTCCCGTCCCCTCAGATCCTGGCAATTACTAAACTACTTTCTGTCTCTATGGATTTGACTCTTCTGGTTATTTCGTGTAAAGGGAATCATAGAATATGTGCCTTTTGTGTTTGCCTTCCATCACTTAGCATAATGATTTCAAATTTATTCATGTCATAGCATGCATCAGCACTAACATCGTTTAAGCAATTGCTATGGACATAGCAGCGAGGTATTTGCTTTGCTTTTCTTCCACACTTACAAAGTTGGTGCAGACCCAGCCCACCCTTATGACCAGCTTAGGACGCCATGGTTACAGACAGCATATTTCTTTTTTCCTATCTGAGCTGTGCCAGCCAGCTTTTCTTGTTTTGTTTTGTTTTAAAGATGTGGGGTACAATTCAGGGTATAGAAATGTTCATTATGCAGGTATCTTTGTTGATGAGGTGTGCCCTCTCTTCCCTGGCAGTTTCCTGCTACTGCCAATCCTGCCCTCCCCCTTCCCCTGGCAGTTTCCCACTACTGCTAATCCCTTTCTTATGGCAGTATGATAGTTGTTCAAGGTCCGTTTATGAGTAAGAACATGTGGTACTCAGGTCTTTGTTTCTGTGATAGTTCACTCAGTATTATAGACTCTAAGTTCATACAAGTTGCTGCAAAGTTCATAATTTTGTCCCTTTTTATGGCTGCATAATATTCCATCATGTATATGTATCACATTTTTAAAAAATCCAGTCCTCTTTCAATGGGCAGCACAGTTGGTTCCATGTTTTTGTTATTGTGAATAATGCTGCAATAAACATGTGTGTGCAGGTATCTTTTTCATCGAGTGATTTGAATTCCTCTAGGTGTATTCCCAGAAGGGAGATTGTGGTGTCATATGGAAGGTCAATTTTTAGATCTTTTAAGAATTGACAAGCAGCATCTTTCTAGGATAGCCAAAGGATCACTGGAACCCCAAATAGTTGGGTTGAATCAATGAGATGTGGCAAATTGTTTGGAACACAAGCGAAAAAACAAAAACAAAAAACAAGTTGTAAGGAGAACAGAGGAAAGAAAGTGAAAAAGTACAGGAAAATGGGCATAGTTGAGGCCTGAGTCCTGGGTGATGGACCAATTAAGAGAGAAAGAACAGCAGGTAAGATGAGGTCAGTGGCTATGACTATAGGTCAAGCAGCCAGGGAGGGAGCTGTTGTGTCGGGTCTGTGGCGGCAGCCCTGACTCAGGGCATGGGCCTCAGAGGTCTCTGTCACAGAACCACAGAACATTTGCACTGGAGGAAAACGTAGAGCTATCTTCTCCAACTCCATCATTTTAAATATGAACAATCTGAGCACCAGAGAATCGAAAAGACCCCCTCGCAAGTTCACAAACCATAGTGATTACCTCCCTAGTCTCCTTCCTCTCGGTAGACTATATTCCACAAGAGCCATAGTCCCAACAGATGATTTTTTTTTTCATGTCATAACCAAATTGCAGTTTAGCGGTCATTTACTCACACACCTTCAGGCTGTGCATGAGCCACTGGAGGGTCTTAGATATTTTTATATTAGCGTAAAAAAATGTTATGTCCTTTGACCTAATCTTTGTTGGTTAATTGTCTAAACACCTGGGGTTTCTTTATATTTTAACTACATTTAATAGGTTAATATCAATCTATGGGTTTAGAAATGGAAAGACATGAATAAGGTCCCTAACAGAGACCTTACTTTTTCTGTTCAGTGATTAGAACAGTGATGTTCAGAATATGAACATAAAAATCATATGATGACCACTAAAAAGCACTTGATGTTCAACAGCTTTGTAAAATTAACAGTTCAAAAGGCATGACTCCAAAAGCCTTTGCTACTTAAAATTCAGAGTTATAGTTTCTAAATCAGTTTCTACTAGAATCATGTTATAGAAAGATATTCTTGTTTCTTTAGAAGGAAAACCAAAAGGAAATTAAAAATAAGCAGAACTTAATAGGCTTGATAATAGTAAAAAAATTTTTTTGGTGCATTCATATAATGAAAAAAATTGAAAGCACTAAAATGATGGTATAACGTATACAATGGCACCAAGAGTTTGGTAACATGTTATTGAGAAAAACTAAGGTTATAAAAGAACACTTAAAAGTTCATGTCTTTATATATCTTAATATATACATATTTATTTAAAACTGGTATATATACAAATAAAATTTTTGGAAGGAAACCCATAAAGTATTGAGAATTGTATGCCCAAGTAGTGGAATTATTTAAGGGCTTAGTTTCTGGGGTTTCTGCTGTTGTTCTCCTATCTTTATCTTCTAATTTTTTTTTCTACAATGAAATGGATTACTTGTATAATTAAATGTTAAAAATAGACTTTGTTTTGAACATCATGTTTGCAAGGCTAGCTCATTATTACATTTCTACAACCATTTAAAGATATCTATAACAAAAATAAAACCAAGTTGTCCTTATCATCTTCAGAAATTCAGAAAATAGTTCTTCTGTATAAATATAAATCAGTACCAAGGGAAGTTTGTGAAAGGAAACAAACATTTGGGGACTTGACCTACTCCTCTTCCCTCCTCCCTGGCATCACAAAGACGTACAGCTTCTTTTCACTCCTTTTGATTTCTTACCACCTTCTCCCTAGGCTGAACACAGAATTTATGGTTTTGGATTTACCCTCAAGCTTTAGGTTGCCTGCTTTATATCTGAAACAAGCCAATTGTATCTGCTTTGTTGTCACAAAGGAATATCACCTCAATAGGTACATTTGTTGAGCTTGTTGTCACCCACCTTCATCTGCTAGAAAAGTCCTATGAATAAGGGACTTTGAATCACCCCCTTTGCTTATTCATGAAGTCAAAAGCTACAAGCATAGATCATGTTTATTTTCCAAGAGACCAAACTACCAGGTTCATCCTGATGCACAACTGTGAACAGGGCACTTTTCGTCACAGATCATGTGAAAGATACCTCTAGAGTTGAGCAGCACAGGTCCGCTAGTAATGGTCTTTTCTGTTAGGTAACTATCAAGTGTAACACCTAAATCTAATTCTATTTTTATGTTCAGTATTTGACTCTGAAAAACATTTTCTTCACAAATCATGAAAGCATAAAAGAGTTTTGCTTAGTGTGTGTATAAATATAAATATGTATGTACAAATACATATGGAAGCACATTCTCCTTATGTATAAGTAAATTTCACAAGTATCTATAAGGACAGACTTCTAATTCCAAAATCAATGGACCACAAACATTGAAAAATACAAGATAGGATTGAATGTCAAACTAATCACATAAGCAGAAGCGTAGCTCCTACTTTTAGATTTGGAATCAAGGCATGCCAGATATGCGCTGGACTTTGTTAATGGTAGTAACTGTAGATTAGTTTTACATTTTATAAATATGTATTATAAACTTACACTTATATATTATTATATATTGAATATATATATACAATATATAATTATCCTCATGTTCTTGAGGTCTATTGTTCCATATTTTAAAAGCTTTATTGACACATCATTGACATACAATAAACTGAACATATTTAAGGTGTTCAATATGATAAACTTTATAAGTTTTGAAAAAAAAACTGTTAGTAGACATTTGGGTTGTTTTCCAATGTACAAATCTTTCTATAGTTATATGCTTTCTTTTCTGCTAGGTAAATATTAACATGTGGAATGTCTGGATTATATGGTAGGTGTATGTTTAACTTCTTAAGATACTGTCTCCTAGGGTCATTCTACCATTTTATGTTCCAACCAGCAGTGTAGGAGAGTTCCAATTCTCCCATATATTTCTTAATATTTGGTATGGTCAATTTTTAATTGTAGTTATTCTACTCGGTGGGCAGTAATATTTCATTGTGGTTAATTTATATTTTCCTAGTGACTAATAATGACCAAATTTTCATGTTCTTATTTGGTAACTGTATATTTTCTTTAATGAAATGTTTGCACAGATATTTTGCCAATTTTATGATATGTCTTCTTGATTGTAAATTTTAAGCATTCTTTATATATTCTGCCTAGAAATCTTTTGTTAGCTATATTACTCACCAATATTTTCTTTCAGTCTAACCTGTCTTTTCCTCCTCTGAACAGCATCTTTCAAAGAGTAGAGGTTTAAATTTTCATCAACTTTAAAAAATCAATCATGTTTTTGGTGAAATTACTAAGAAACTATTATTTACCCTAAGCTCTTATGTTCTCACTCATAAGGTGACCTCGAACAATTATAATGCTATAAGAAAGCGATTGGCAGTAGTGGAAAACTGTCGGGGGGTGGGTAGGACTGGCAGTTGAGGGAAACTGCTAGGGGAGGGAGGAGCATACCTCATTAACAAGGGTACCTACATGATCAATGTTTGTATACTTAACCCTGAATTGTACCCCACAACTTTATAATAAATAAATAAATTTAAAAAAATTAAATTTTTTTCCTTTGTTTTCTTGTAAAACATTTGTAATCGGTTTTATATTAGGTTTAAGGTCTATTTTGCATTAACTTTTGCATGGAGTGTGAGGTATAGACCAAAATTCTTTTTTTTTTTTCTTTTCTGAATAGCCAATGTCTCCAGTAGCATTCTTCACTAATTTGCCCTGTATTTTTGTTAAAATAACCACAAAAAAATCCTTTCAAAATATCAGTTTGTTTATATATATATGTGAATCTCTTTCTATATAGTTTATTTCATCTAATGACCTATTTCTATTTTTATGCCACTAACACACTATCCTGGTTACTGCAATTATAAAACAAGTCTTGAAATCAAGTAGTGTTACCTCTCCAATTCTTTTTCTCTCTCTCTTTTTTTTCAAAGTTGTTTTAATTCTTCTAGGTTCTCTTCGTTTCCTTATGAATTTTGGGAAGAACTTTAAAATTTATACCAAACCAAACCAAACAAAACACCTACTGAGATTTTTATTGGTATTATATTGAATTTCTAGATCAATATGAGAAGAATTGCTACCTTAAAAATATTGGGTTTTCTGACCCATGAGAGGTATATCTCTCTGTTTACTTTGGTTTTCTTTACTTTCTCTCAGGAATGTTTTGTAATTTTCAGTGTACAGGTCTTGTCCATATTTTGTTAGATTTATACCTAAGCATGTTATGTTTTTGATATTATAAAGGTCTTTCTAATGTCAATTTGCATTTGTTTCTAATATAGAAAAATACATTTTAATTTTGCACACTAATCCTGTATCCTGAAAATTTGTTGAATTTCCTTCTGTTTTACTTTTATAGATTTCATCAGATTTTTTATATAGAAAAACAAGTTGTCTGCAAATACAGAGTTGAATGTCTGTCTTCCAGTCTAGCTGCCTGTTTTGTAGTGTGTATGTGTGTGTGTTTGCTTTATTACACTGGCTAGAACTTCCAGTATAATCTTGAATATAAGTGGTATGATTAGACATCCTTGTCTTATTCTTTCTACTTTTAAAATTTTTATCTTAAGAGAAAAGCATACAGTCTTTCACTGTTAAGCATGATGCTAGTTTTAGATTTTTCATTATGTCATTTATTAGACTGAGGAAGTTCCCTCTATTCGTAGTTTTTCTGAGAGGTTTTTGTTCCGCTGTTTTAAACCAGGAATGGATGTTGGATTTGGTTGATTGTTTTTCCTGCATCTATTGAGATGATCATATGCATGTTTTTCTTTTTATTGGTTTGTTAGTATGGTGCTCATCAGTACAATAATATGATTAAACATTCATTATTAACGCTGTTAGTTTCCAAAACATAACAATTCTGGATAGGCAGAAGGTTACTCAAGGTTGCTGCCTCCATGACTAGATTGGATTGAATAAGGCAAATAAATAACCATTTTTTCCTCTAATAATACTTTCATGAATTTCAGTTGACTAAACCTGTTACAATTGTGTTTGCATCTACATTTGCTAGATTCAATTGGGTTAGTTCTGAATGAACATTATAAAAGGGAAAAAGCACAGCGAAATTTAAAGTTCACATGTAACTTGAAATGTGACCCCAAATTATGATACCTGCTTGAAGAATTGGTGAAATAGACAAAGACAAATAAAATATGGATCACGTGGTTTTTAATGCTACTTTCTTATCCAAAATAAACCTTCTGGAATATTTATCTGAAGCCTTTTCATGACGCTAAAGCAGCAGTCATCTTAGAAAGCTATTTTCCAGTAACAGGTCCAGAGATTAGAATTTATCTAAATTTTACCTTAGTTTTTTGTAGCTTTTGGCACATGGTTATAATGCATTATCAAACAAAAGGGGGGAATATTAAAAAGCTTCTTGCAATGTGAACATTTGTCACTGGGTTGTGTCATGAAATTAACTTGGGCATGCAACCGAGAGAAGTAATTGTACCAGCACTAGACCAATTTAAATTGTGTACTATAGACCCTCTATGTAGAAAATAGTTCACAGATTTTGCATGGAAGCGTTACATGGAAAAAGATGACATGTAAGTCTTTCATTTTCTAATAAAGATCTAAGTTTCTGTTGACAGGACAGCCTTTGTGGGTGCCTCATTGACATGGTACCCATGGTATAAAGGAAAAAGTTTGTTTTGATCATGATCAATAAAAACACATTTGGCCCATGAGCCAGGATCTATTCAGGCTGGCATAATTCTAAACCCAAACTGAACTTTAAGACATAAGATGACTGAGGAGTACATTTGCAGCTTGGATGCTGGAGACAAATTTATTAACTTAAATTACATTAATTAAATAAAAAATAAGTAAAATAAATTGAATTTATTAAATGGAACAACACTTGAATAAGTTTTGGTACCTCCACAAAGCAATATGTTTTATCCACTGAAAAATACCTGGATATATTCAAAAAGCTTACTGGAAAAAAATAAGATTTTTTTCCTATTAATTTGAATGTTGTATATGAATGTAAAATTTGATTCAATACTGATAAATGTTTTGTATAAAAAGTCCACTTCATTCACTATAAATATTAAAATTAGAGGCATATTTTTATAAGCATAAAATTTAATTGAGATTATGAATCATCACAAAACAACTTTCCTCAACAAACAAAAGTTTGTTTTCTCTTTTAAAATAGCTGTAAGTATAAATTTAAGGACATCACCTTGTGCAAAATACTTCTTCAGCATTTTAATGATTAAACAGTATTTTTAAATTAATTCATGACAAAAGTCTGAATTATTCCATTGGTCATATAAGAATTACAAATAATACCAATAGTAATGCCCATGATATGCTGTATAAACTGAATGTTCCAGGACTACATATATTCATTAAAATATTCATTGTTTGATAAAAATGGGACATTTAGTGATATCAGGGACATTTAGTGATATCAGTTTTTACTTGTAAAGAATTATAGTGGCCAAATTTTACCCAAGAGATCATCAATTCAGAAAAAAGGTCATTTGATTAAAAAAAAAAAATGAGATCGATATTCCCACATACTGAACAGGTTGTTGGTGACAGACAGGTCTGAGAGATCTCAGGCTGCCTGAGAAAGCACATGGATGTTACAAAATATGCTGCATCTGGGCGAGGCGGGTCACAACTGTGATCTCAGAACTTTGGGAGACTGAGGTGAAAGGATTGCTTGAGCTCAGGAGTTCAATTGAGACCAGGCTGAACAGCATAGCAAGACTTGTCTCTACAAAAATAAAAAATAAAAAAATAGCCAGGCATGGTGATGTGTGCCTATAGTCCCAGCTACTTGGGAGGCTAAGGCAGAAGGATCGTCTAAGCCCAGGAGGTCGAGATGAGGAGCTGTGATCTTGCCACTGCATTCCAGCACGGGGGACAGAGTGAAAGTCTGACTCAACAATGACAGAAAATGACATATACTGCAATCAAGGCTGTTAATAAACAAATCATTACAAGGGTCAAGTGAAATGATTCTGAAATCAACATGCAACTACAGATTAACATGGAGAGAAGATGTAGTGCATTTAGTCAACTTATTCCTCTCAATTATTTGGTAAAAAGTATGTTTTCCTTTTAAATTTGACAAAAGACTCTTTGGAACCTGAATACTTGCACACATTATTCCCTAAACTGCTTGTGGAATTCAATGAGGTTAGTTAATCTGAACAGAAACTCAAAGTCAAGGAAAAAGTGGGTGTTCCATAAACATTTTGCATAAATAACTGTAATATAAAATAAATTTTGAGAATGAAAGACTGTACTACCAGATAAGGAATATTAGAATAAATCTGGTTGACTTGGTCAGTGTAGTCTTCTAGGGACTGAGTTAGATTTCTTTCCAGCATCTGTTCCCTGTACCTTCCAAAGATATTTATAAATGAATGTGCATGGGATCCAGCAGGTAATTCTTCAGGTTTACTTGTCATCTCAATGCTACTGTTTCTTGAGAATCTTGAGGCCTTAATAGATAAAGTTTTTAAAAAATTACTTAACTGAAGTCCATTGAATTCTGATCCCACCCTGCACCACACCAGTCATCATTTGGGACTGTGAATGCATTTTGGAGAAATACTATAATAATATATAGCCTTGTTTTTCAGACTTTTTGTTCGTTTGTTTGTTTTTGTTTTGTGTCAGAATTGCACTCTGGTGCTCAGGCTGGAGTGCAGTGATGATCATGGCTCACCGTGGCCCTGACCTGCTGGGCTTAGGCAATCCTTCTCCCTCAGGCTCTCAAGTAGCTGGGAGTACAGGTGCATGCCACCACACCTGGGCTAATTTTTTGATTTATTGTTGAGACGAGGTCTCACCAAGTTGCCCAGGCTGGTCTTGAACCCCTGGGCTCAAGCAATCCTCTCACCTTTGCCTCCCAAAGTGCTGGGATTACAGACGTGAGCTGTCGCACCTAGCCTGGGTTTCACATCCTAAGCCAATGAAAAACCTGGGACACTCTGCTTAATTATATTTCAACAACAACAACAACAACAAAAAAGAAACATAAAGATAACCAGTGTGAAGGAAGGTAACATACTTGGTGTGTGATATATAATGCCTTACGCCCCATAACAACAACAGTCTCTCAGAATACCATTGATTGGCACTTTAGAGAGTCACAAAGTGCTAATGAGATCCTCTGTTAATCAGTTCCATCTGCTGCACACACACACGACTTGTGTGTTCAATCACATTGTGATAAATTGCTTGCACTTTAACCAGAACCTTTAGTGATGTGCGCCAACTCAAAGAGACAAAGCAGTAGGCGAGAAGCAAAGAGGAGACAACGATGTGGCAGCAAGAACAAAAGGAGTTTGTGCCATGCAATGCTAAGAGCTAAAAATAAACAAGTAAATAAAACACACCTCTGTTGAAGGCTTTCTTGTTTTATTGGATAGCGGGGACACGAATCAGTTAAGTGTAGAAAGTGGGAACTTTCAGGAGTCAGGAGAGCACACCACAGAGGGGGTGACATTCAAGTTGAAACGGAGTTTGCCTGGCAGGCAGTTCAGAAGTCATTGATATTTAGCTTTTAGATTGTCTCTGTACAACCTTTTAATAATAGTGGAGCTAAAATGAGAATTCGCAAAATATTATTTTAATGTGTAGTAACAGTTAAGCTAGACTGTTTGGTTCTGTATACCAGTCCTTTCACTAAACTAGAAGTGTGGTCTTGGGCACATTATCTAATTTATCTTGGCCTCAGTCTCCCCATCTGCAAAATGAATACAATAATATTACCTAACGTATGATATTGGGAGGACTAAATGACACACACTTTTTTTTTTTTTTTT